>NW_027513897.1:0-120093 GCF_048772815.1 Callospermophilus lateralis
AGCTTGGCAACCCCTCTCAATGAAAGTGCTTTTCCACAGTCTGTGCCTAGGGCTACTTGAAGAGGAAACAAACCATAGAGACAAAACTGAGAACTCCTTTATGTTGTCAAGTTTCAAAGAGCTACTACAAACCATGTTGGACTTAGAGTTCCAAATTCATCTATCTATATAGGAGAGAACAGAAGGAAACCTAAGTATAAAAACTGCTACTGTAGACGAACGCTTCAACGTAGAAGAACAAAATTTGGTGAGCCAAGTGGGATTTGTGTACTGATCATTACCACCAAGTATCATCAAATTGGGTGAAAAAATATTTGCTGGTATTTCGAAAACTCCTTATTTCTTAGAAGCTTGGCAACCCATCTCAATGAAAGTGCTTTCCACAGTCTGTGCCTATGGCTACTTGAAGAGGAAACAAACCATAGAGACAAAACATAGAACTACTTAATTTTGTCAAGTTTCAAACAGCTACTACAAACCATGCTGGATTTAGAGTTCCAAATTCATCGATCTATATAGGAGAGAAGAGAGGGAAACCTAAATATAAAAACTGCTACTGTAGACGAACGCTTCAATCTGGAAGAAAAAAATTTGGTGAGCCAAGTGGGATTTGTGTACTGATCATAAGCAACAAGTATCATCAAGATTGGGTGAAAAAATATTTGCTGCTATTTCGGAAACTCGTTATTTCTTAGAAGCTTGGCAACCCCTCTCAATGAAAGTGCTTTTCCACAGTCTGTGCCTAGGGCTAATTGAAAAGGAAACAAACCATAGAGCCAAAACTGAGAACTCCTTTATTTTGTCAAGTTTCATAGAGCTACTACAAACCATGTTGGATTTAGAGTTCCAAATTCATCTATATATATATGAAAGAACAGAGTGAATCCTAAATATAAAAACTGCTACTGTAGACAAACCCTTCAACCTAGAAGAGCAAAATTTGGTGAGCCAAGTGGGATTTGTGTACTGATCATTACCACCAAGTATCATCAAGTTTGGGTGAAAAAATATTTGCTGGTATTTCAGAAACTCGTTATTGCTTAGAAGCTTGAAACCCCTCTCAATGAAAGTGCTTTTCCACAGTCTGTGCCTAGGGCTACTTGAAGAGGAAACAAACCATAGAGAAAAAACTGAGAACTCCTTTATTTGTCAAGTTTCAAAGAGCTACTACAAACCATGTTGGATTTAGATTTCCAAATTCATCTATCTATATAGGAGAGAACAGAGGAAAACCTAAATATAATACTGCTACTGTAGACGAACGCTTCAACCTAGAAGAACAAAATTTGGTGAGCCAAGTGGGATTTTTGTACTGATCATTAGCAACAAGTATCATCAAGATTGGGTGAAAAAACATGTGCTGGTATTTCGGAAACTCGTTATTTTTTAGAAGTTTGGCAACCTCTCTCAATGAAAATTTCTTTTCCACAGTCTGTGCCTAGGGCTCCTTGAAGATTAAACAAACCATAGAGACAAAACTGAGAACTCCTTTATATTGTCAAGTTTCAAAGAGGTACTATGAACCATGTTTTATTTAGAGTTCCAAATTCATCTATCTATATAGGTGAGAACAGAGGGAAACCTAAATATAAAAACTGCTACTGTACACGAACGCTTCAAACTAGAAGAACAAAATGTGGTGAGCCCAGTGGGATTTGTGTACTGATCATTACCACCAAGTATCATCAAGATTGCGTGAAAAATATTAGCTGGTATTTCGAATGTCGTTATTTCTTAGAAGCTTGGCAACCCATCTCAATGAAACGGCTTTTCCACAGTCTGTGCCTAGGGCTACTTGAAAGAGGAAACAAACCTTAGAGACAAAACTGAGAACTCCTTCATTTTGTCAAGTTTCAAAGAGCTACAAAAAACCATGTTGGATTTAGAGTTCCAAAATCATCTATCTATATAGGAGAGAACAGAGGAAAACCTAAATATAAAAACTGCTAATGTAGACGAACGCTTCAATCTAGAAGAACAAAATTTGGTGAGCCAAGTGGGATTTGTGTACTGATCATTACCACCAAGTATCATCAAGATTGGGTAAAAAAAATTTGCTGGTATTTCGGAAACTCCTTATTTCTTAGAAGCTTGGCAACGCCTCTCAATGAAAGTGCTTTTCCACAGTCTGTGCCTAGGGCTACTGGAAGAGGAAACAAACCATAGAGACAAAACTGAGAACTCCTTTATTTTGTCAAGTTTCAAAGAGCTACTACAAACCATGTTGGATTTAGTGTTCCAAATTTATCTATTTATATAGGAGAGAACATAGGGAAACAAAATATAAAAACAGCTATTGTAGACGAACGCTTCAACCTAGAAGAACAAAATTTGGTGAGCCACGTGGGATTTGTGTACTGATTATTACCACCAAGTATCATCAAGATTGGGTGAAAAAATATTTGCTGGTATTTTGGAAACTCGTTATTTCTTAGAAGCTTGGGAACCCATCTCAGTGAAAGTGCTTTCCACAGTCTGTGCCTAGGACTACTTGAAGAGGAAACAAACCATAGAGACAAACTGAGAACTTTTTTACTTTATCAAGTTTCAAAGAGCTACTACATATCATGTTGGATTTAGAGTTGCATATTCATCTATCTATATAGGAGAGAACAGAGGGAAACCTAAATATAAAAACTGCTACTGTAGACGAAAGCTTCAAACTAGAAGAACAAAATTTGGGGAGCCAAGTGGGATTTGTGTCCTGATCATTACCACCAAGTATCATCAAGTTTGGGTGAAAAAATATTTGCTGGTATTTCGGAAACTCGTTATTTCTTAGAAGCTTCTCAACCCATCTCAATTAAAGTACATTTCCACAGTCTGTGCCTAGGGCTACTTGAAAAGGAAACAAACCATAGAGACACAACTGAGAACTCCTTCATTTTGTCAAGTTTCAAAGATCCACTACAAACCATGTTGGAATTAGAGTTCCAAAATCATCTATCTATATATTAGAGAACAGAGGGAAACCTAAATATAAAAACTGCTACTGTAGACGAACGCCTCAACATAGAAGAACAAAATTTGGTGATCCAAGTGGGATTTGTGTACTGATCATTACCACCAAGTATCATCAAGATTGGGTGAAAAAATATTTGCTGGTATTTCGGAATCTCGTAATTTCTTAGAAGCTTGGCAACCCCTCTCAATGAAAGTGCTTTTCCACAGTCTGTGCCTAGGGCTACTTGAAGAGGAAACAAACCATAGAGACAAAACTGAGAACTCCTTTATTTTGTCAAGTTTCAAAGAGCTACTACAAACCATGTTGGATTTAGAGTTCCAAATTCATCTATCTATAAAGGAGAGAAAAGAGGGAAACCTAAATATAAAAACTGCTACTATAGACGAACATTTCAACCTAGAAGAAGAAAATTTGTTGAGCTAAGTGGGATTTGTGTACTGATCATTAGCAACAAGTATCATCCAGATTGTGTGAGAAATATTTGCTGCTATTTCGGAAACTCGTTAATTCTTAGAAGCTTGGCAACCCCTCTCAATGAAAGTGCTTTTCCACAGTCTGTGCCTAGGGCTACTTGAAGAGGAAACAAACCATAGAGACAAAACTGAGAACTCCTTTATTTTGTCAAGTTTCAAAGAGCTACTACAACCATGTTGGACTTAGAGTTCCAAATTCATCTATCTATATAGGAGAGAACAGAGGGAAACCTAAATATAAAAACTGCTACTGTAGACGAACGCTTCAACCTAGAAGAACAAAATTTGGTGAGCCAAGTGGGATTTGTGTACTGATCATTACCACCAAGTATCATCAAATTGGGTGAAAAAATATTTGCTGGTATTTCGAAAACTCGTTATTTCTTAGAAGCTTGGCAACCCATCTCAATGAAAGTGCTTTCCACACTCTTTGCCTATGGCTACTTGAAGAGGAAACAAACCATAGAGACAAAACTGAGAACTCCTTTATTTTGTCAAGTTTCAAACAGCTACTACAAACCATGTTGGATTTAGAGTTCCAAATTAATCGATCTATATAGGAGAGAACAGAGGGAAACCTAAATATAAAAACTGCTACTGTAGACGAACGCTTCAACCTAGAAGAACAAATTTGGTGAGCCAAGTGGGATTTGTGTACTGATCATAAGCAACAAGTATCATCAAGATTGGGTGAAAAAATATTTGCTGGTATTTCGGAAACTCGTTATTTCTTAGAAGTTTGGCAACCCCTCTCAATGAAAGTGCTTTTCCACAGGCTGTGCCTAGGGCTAATTGAAAATAAAACAAACCATAGAGACAAAACTGAGAACTGCTTTATTTTGTCATGTTTCATAGAGCTACTACAAACCATGTTGCATTTAGAGTTCCAAATTCATCAATCTATATATGAGAGAACAGAGTGAAACCTAAAAATAAAAACTGCTACTGTAGACAAACGCTTCAACCTAGAAGAACAAAATTTGGTGAGCCAAGTGGGATTTGTGTACTGATCATTACCACCAAGTATCATTAAGATTGGGTGAAAAAATATTTGCTGGTATTTCGGAAACTCGTTAGTTCTTAGAAGCTTGGCAACTAATCTCAATGAAAGTGCTTTTCCACAGTCTGTGCCTACGGCTACTTGAAGAGGAAACAACCATAGAGACAAAACTGAGAACTCCTTTATTTTATCGAGTTTCAAAGAGCTACTACAAATCATGTTGAATTTAGAGTTCCTAATTCATCTATCTATATATGACAGAACAGAGGGAAACCTAACTATAAAAACTGCTACTGTAAACGAACGCTTCAACCTAGAAGAACAAAATTTGGTGAGCCAAGCGGTATTTGTGTACTGATCAGTACCTACAAGTATCATCAAGATTGTGTGAAAAAATATTTGCTGGTATTTTGGAAACTCGTTATTTCTTAGAAGCTTGGCAACTCCTCTCAATGAAAGTTGTTTTCCACAGTCTGTGCCTAGGGCTCCTTGAAGATTAAACAAACCATAGAGACAAAACTGAGAACTCCTTTATTTTTTCAAGTTTCAAGAGCTACTACAAACCATGTTGGATTTAGAGTTCCAAATTCATCTATCTATAATAGAGAACAGAGGGAAACCGAACTATAAAAACTGCTACTGTACACGAACGCATCAACCTAGAAGAACAAAATTTGGTGAGCCAAGTGGGATTGGTGTACTGATCATTACCTACAAGTATCATCAAGATTGTGTGAAAAAATATTTGCTGGTATTTTTGAAACTCGTTATTTCTTAGAAGCTTGGCAACTCCTCTCAATGAAAGTGCTTTCCACAGTCTGTGCCTATGGCTACTTGAAGAGGAAACAAACCATAGAGACAAAACTGAGAACTCCTTTATTTTTTAAAGTTTCAAGAGCTACTACAAACCATGTTGGATTTAGAGTTCCAAATTCATCTATCTATATAGGTGAGAATATAGGGAAACCTAAATATAAAAACTGCTACTGTAGACGAACGCTTCAAACTAGAAGATCAAAATGTGGTGAGCCCAGTGGGATTTGTGTACTGATCATTACCACCAAGTATCAGCAAGATTGGGTGAAAAAATATTTGCTGGTATTTCGGAAACTCGTTATTCCTTAGAAGCTTGGCAACCCCTCTCAATGAAAGTGCTTTTCCACAGTCTGTGCCTACGGCTACTTGAAGAGGAAACAAACCATAGAGACAAAACTGATAACTCCATATTTTATCGAGTTTCAAAGAGCTACTACAAACCATGGTGGATTTAGAGTTCCAAATTCATGTATCTATATATGAGAGAACAGAGGGAAACCTAAATATAAAAAGTGCTACTGTACACGAACGCTTCAACCTAGAAGAACAAAATTTGGTGAGCCAAGTGGTATTTGTGTACTGATCATTACCTACAAGTATCATCAAGATTGGGTGAAAAAATATTTGCTGGTATTTTGGAAACTCGTTATTTCTTAGAAGCTTGGAAACTCCTCTCAATGAAAGTTCTTTCCACAGTCTGTGCCTATGGCTACTTGAAGAGGAAACAAACCATAGAGACAAAACTGAGAACTCCTTTATTTTGTCAAGTTTCAAACAGCTACTACAAACCATGTTGGATTTAGAGTTCCAAATTCATCGATCTATATAGGAGAGAAGAGAGGGAAACCTAAATATAAAAACTGCTACTGTAGACGAACGCTTCAACCTAGAAGAACAAATTTGGTGAGCCAGGTGGGATTTGTGTACAGATCATAAGCAACAAGTATCATCAAGATTGGGTGAAAAAATATTTGCTGGTATTTCGGAAACTCGTTATATCTTAGAAGCTTGACAATCCCTCTCAATGAAAGTGCTTTTCCACAGTCTGTGCCTAGGGCTAATTGAAAAGGAAACAAACCATAGAGACAAAACTGAGAACTCCTTTATTTTGTCAAGTTTCATAGAGCTACTACAAACCATGTTGGATTTAGAGTTCCAAATTCATCTATCTATAAGAGAGTAAGAATGAAACCTAAATATAAAAACTGCTACTGTAGACGAACTCTTCAACCTAGAAGAACAAAATTTGGTGAAGCAAGTGGGATTTGTGTACTGATCATTACCACCAAGTATTACAAAATACTGATCATTACCACCAAGTATTTGCTGGTATTTCGGAAACTCGTTATTGCTTAGAAGCTTGGCAACTTCTCTCAATGAAAGTGCTTTTCCACAGTCTGTGCCTTGGGATACTTGAAGAGGAAACAAACCATAGAAACAAAACTGAAAACTCCTTTATTTTGTCAAGTTTCAAAGAGCTACTACAATCCATGTTGGATTTAGATTTCCAAATTCATCTATCTATATAGGAGAGAACAGAGGAAAACCTAAATATAAAACTGCTACTGTAGACGAACGCTTCAACCTAGAAGAACAAAATTTGGTCAGCCAAGTGGGATTTGTGTACTGATCATTAGCAACAAGTATCATCAAGATTCGGTGAAAAAACATTTGCTGGTATTTCGGAAACTCGTTATTTCTTAGAAGTTTGGCAACCCCTCTCAATGAAAGTTCTTTTCCACAGTCTGTGCCTAGGGCTCCTTGAAGATTAAACAAACCATAGAGACAAAACTGAGAACTCCTTTTGTTTGTCAAGTTTCAAAGAGCTACTATAAACCATGTTTTATTTAGAGTTCCAAATTCATCTATCTATATAGGTGAGAACAGAGGGAAACCTAAATATAAAAACTGCTACTGTAGACGAACGCTTCAAACTAGAAGATCAAAATGTGGTGAGCCCAGTGGGATTTGTGTACTGATCATTACCACCAAGTATCATCAAGATTGTGTGAAAATATATTTGCTAGTATTTCGGAAACTCGTTATTTCTTAGAAGCTTATCAACCCCTCTCAATGAAAGTGCTTTTCCACAGTCTGTGCCTACGGCTACTTGAAGAGGAAACAAACCATAGAGACAAAACTGAGAACTCCTTTATTTTATCGAGTTTCAAAGAGCTACTGCAAACCATGTTGGATTTAGAGTTCCAAATTCATCTATCTATATATGAGAGAACAGAGGGAAACCTAAGTATAAAAACTGCTACTGTACACGAACGCATAGACCTAGAAGAACAAAATTTGGTGAGCCAAGTGCTATTTGTGTACTGATCAGTACCTACAAGTATCATCAAGATTGGGTGAAAAAATATTTGCTGGTATTTTGGAAACTCGTTATTTCTTAGAAGCTTGGCAACTCCTCTCAATGAAAGTGCTTTTCCACAGTCTGTGCCTAGGGCTCCTTGAAGATTAAACAAACGATAGTGACGAAACTGAGAACTCCTTTATTTTTTCAAGTTTCAAGAGCTACTACAAACCATGTTGGATTTAGAGTTCCAAATTCATCTATCTATAAGAGAGAACAGAGGGAAACCTAACTATAAAACTGCCTCTGTACAAGAACGCATAAACCTAGAAGAACAAAATTTGGTGAGCCAAGTGGGATTTTTGTACTGATCATTACCACCAAGTATCACCAAGTACTGATCATTACCACCAAGTATTTGCTGGTATTTCGGAAACTCGATATTGCTTAGAAGCTTGGCAACTTCTCTCAATGAAAGTGCTTTTCCACAGTCTGTGCCTAGGGCTACTTGAAGAGGAAACAAACCATAGAGACAAAACTGAGAACTCCTTTATCTTGTCAAGTTTCAAAGAGCTACTATAAACCATGTTTTATTTAGAGTTCCAAATTCATCTATCTATATAGGTGAGAACATAGGGAAACCTAAATATAAAAACTGCTACTGTAGACGAACGCTTCAAACTAGAAGATCAAAATGTGGTGAGCCCAGTGGGATTTGTGTACTGATCATTACCACCAAGTATCATCAAGATTGGGTGAAAAAATATTTGCTGGTATTTTGGAAACTCGTTATTTCTTAGAAGCTTGGCAACCCATCTCAGTGAAAGTGCTTTCCACAGTCTGTGCCAAGGACTACTTGAAGAGGAAACAAACCATAGAGACAAAACTGAGAACTTTTTTATTTTATCAAGTTTCAAAGAGCTACTACAAACCATGTTGGATTTAGAGTTCCAAATTCATCTATCTATATAGAAGAGAACAAAGGGAAACCTAAATATAAAAACTGCTACTGTAGACGAAAGCTTCAAACTAGAAGAACAAAATTTGGTGAGCCAAGTGGGATTTGTGTACTGATCATTACCACCAAGTATCATCAAGTTTGGGTGAAAAATTATTTGCTGGTATTTCGGAAACTCGTTATTTCTTAGAAGCTTCTCAACCCATCTCAATGAAAGTACTTTTCCACAGTCTGTGCCTAGGGCTACTTTAAGAGGAAACAAACCATAGAGACAAAACTGAGAACTCCTTTATTTTGTCAAGTTTCAAAGAGCTACTACAAACCATGTTGGATTTACAGTTCCAAATTCATCTATCTATATAGGAGAGAACACAGGGAAACCTATATATAAAAACTGCTACTGTAGACGAACGCTTAAACCTAGAAGAACAAAATTTGGTTAGCCAAGTGGGATTTGTGTACTGATCATTACCACCAAGTATCATCAAGATTGGGTGAAAATATATTTGCTGGTATTTTGGAAACTCGTTATTTCTTAGAAGCTTGGCAACCCATCACAATGAAAGTGCTTTCCACAGTCTGTGTCTAGGGCTACTTGAAGAGAAAACAAACCATAGAGACAAAACTGAGAACTCCTTTTTTTTGTCAAGTTTCAAAGAGCTACTACAATCCAAGTTGGATTTAGAGTTCCAAATTCATCTATCTATATATGAGAGAACAGAGTGAAACCTAACTATAAAAACTGCTACTGTAGACGAATGCATAAACCTAGAAGAACAAAATTTGGTGAGTCAAGTGTGATTTGTGTACTAATCATTACCACCAACTATCATCAAGTTTGGGTGAAAAAATATTTGCTGATATTTTGGAAACTCGTTATTTCTTAGAATCTTGGCATTCCATCTCAATGAAAGTGCTTTCCACAGTCTGTGCCTAGCGCTACTTGAAGAGGAAAATAATCTTAGAGACAAAAGAGAGAACTCCTTTATTTTGTCAAGTTTCAAATAGCTACTACAAACCATGTTGGATTTAGAGTTCCAAATTCATCTATTTATATAGAAGGAACACAGGGACACCTAAATATAAAAACTGCTACTGTAGATGAACGCTTCAACCTAGAAGAACAAAATTTGGTGAGCCAAGTGGGATTTGTGTACTGATCATTACCACCAAGTATCATCAAGATTGGGTGAAAATATATTTGCTGGTATTTTGGAAACTCGTTATTTCTTAGAAGCTTCTCAACCCATCTCAATGAAAGTGGTTTCCACAGTCTGTGCCTAGGGCTACTTGAAGAGGAAACAAACAATAGAGACAAAACTGAGAACTCCTTTATTTTGTCAAGTTTCAAAGAGCTACTACAAACCATGTTGGATTTAGAGTTCCAAATTCTTCTATCTATATGGGAGAGAACAGAGGGAAACCTAAATATAAAAACTGCTACTGTAGACGAACGCTTCAATCTAGAAGAACAAAATTTGGTGAGCCAAGTGGGATTTGTGTACTGATCATTAGCAACAAGTATCATCAAGATTGGGTAAAAAATATTTGCTGGTATTCCGGAAAATTGTTATTTCTTAGAAGCTTGGCAACCCCTCTCAATGAAAGTGCTTTTCCACAGTGTGTGCCTAGGGCTACTTGAAGAGGAAACAAACCATAGAGACAAAACTGAGAAATCCTTTATTTTGTCAAGTTTCAAAGAGCTACTACAAACCATGTTGGATTTAGAGTTCCAAATTCATCTATCTATATAGGAGAGAACAGAGGGAAACCTAAATATAAAAACTGCAACTGTAGACGTAAGCTTCATACTAGAAGAACAAAATTTGGTGAGCAAAGTGGGATTTGTGTACTGATCATTACCAACAAGTATCCTCAAGATTGGGTGAAAAAATATTTGCTGGTATTTCGGAAACTCGTTATTTCTTAGAGGCTTGGCAACCCCTCTCAATGAAAGTGCTTTTCCACAGTCTGTGCCTAGTGCTACTTGAAGAGGAAACAAACCATAGAGACAAAACTGAGAACTCCTTTATTTTGTCAAGTTTCATAGAGCTACTACAAACCATGTTGGATTTAGAGTTCCAAATTCATCTATTTATATAGGAGAGAACAGAGGGAAACCTAAATATAAAAACTGCTACTGTACACGAACGCTTCAACCTAGAAGTACAAAATTTGGTGAGACAAGTGGGATTTGTGTACTGATCATTACCACCAAGTATCATCAAGATTGGGTGAAAAAATATTTGCTGGTATTTCGGAAACTCGTTAGTTCTTAGAAGCTTGGCAACTAATCTCAATGACAGTGCTTTTCCACAGTCTGTGCCTAGGGCTCCTTGAAGATTAAACAAACCATAGAGACAAAACTGAGAACTCCTTATTTTTTCCAGTTTCAAGAGCTACTACAAACCTATTGGATTTAGAGTTCCAAATTCATCTATCTATAAGAGAGTAAGAATGAAACCTAAATATAAAAACTGCTACTGTAGACGAACTCTTCAACCTAGAAGAACAAAATTTGGTGAAGCAAGTGGGATTTGTGTACTGATCATTACCACCAAGTATCACCAAGTACTGATCATTACCACCAAGTATTTGCTGGTATTTCGGAAACTCGTTATTGCTTAGAAGCTTGGCAACTTCTCTCAATGAAAGTGCTTTTCCACAGTCTGTGCCTAGGGCTACTTGAAGAGGAAACAAACCATAGAAACAAAACTGAGAACTCCTTTATTTTGTCAAGTTTCAAAGAGCTACTACAAACCACGTTGGATTTAGATTTCCAAATTCATCTATCTATATAGGAGAGAACAGAGGAAAACCTAAATATAAAACTGCTACTGTAGACGAACGCTTCAACCTAGAAGAACAAAATTTGGTCAGCCAAGTGGGATTTGTGTAGTGATCATTAGCAACAAATATCATCAAGATTCGGTGAAAAAACATTTGCTGGTATTTCGGAAACTCGTTATTTCTTAGAAGTTTGGCAACATCTCTCAATGAAAGTTCTTTTCCACAGTCTGTGCCTAGGGCTCCTTGAATATTAAAAAAAACATAGAGACAAAACTGAGAACTCCTTTATTTTGTCAAGTTTCAAAGAGCTACTATAAACCATGTTTTATTTAGAGTTCCAAATTCATCTCTCTATATAGGTGAGAACAGAGGGAAACCTAAATATAAAAACTGCTACTGTAGACGAACGCTTCAAACTAGAAGATCAAAATGTGGTGAGCCCAGTGGGATTTGTGTACTGATCATTACCACCAAGTATCATCAAGATTGGGTGAAAAAATATTTGCTGGTATTTCGGAAACTCGTTATTTCTTAGAAGCTTCGCAACCCCTCTCAATGAAAGTGCTTTTCCACAGTCTGTGCCTACGGCTACTTGAAGAAGAAACAAACCATAGAGACAAAACTGAGAACTCCATATTTTATCGAGTTTCAAAGAGCTACTACAAACCATGGTGGATTTAGAGTTCCAAATTCATGTATCTATATATGAGAGAACAGAGGGAAACCTAACTATAAAAACTGCTACTGTACACGAACGCTTCAACCTAGAAGAACAAAATTTGGTGAGCCAAGTGGTATTTGTGTACTGATCATTACCTACAAGTATCATCAAGATTGGGTGAAAAAATATTTGCTGGTATTTTGGAAACTCGTTATTTCTTAGAAGCTTGGCAACTCCTCTCAATGAAAGTGCTTTCCACAGTCTGTGCCTATGGCTACTTGAAGAGGAAACAAACCATAGAGACAAAACTGAGAACTCCATTATTTTGTCAAGTTTCAAACAGCTACTACAAACCATGTTGGATTTAGAGTTCCAAATTCATCGATCTATATAGGAGAGAAGAGAGGGAAACCTAAATATAAAAACTGCTACTGTAGACGAACGCTTCAACCTAGAAGAACAAATTTGGTGAGCCAAGTGGGATTTGTGTACTGATCATAAGCAACAAGTATCATCAAGATTGGGTGAAAAAATATTTGCTGGTATTTCGGAAACTCGTTATTTCTTAGAAGCTTGGCAATCCCTCTCAATGAAAGTGCTTTTCCACAGTGTGTGCCTAGGGCTAATTGAAAAGGAAACAAACCATAGAGACAAAACTGAGAACTCCTTTATTTTGTCAAGTTTCAATGAGCTACTACAAAAAATGTTGGATTTAGAGTTCCAAATTCATCTATCTATATATGAGAGAACAGAGTGAAACCTAAATATAAAAACTGCTACTGTAGACAAACGCTTCAACCTAGAAGAACAAAATTTGGTGAGCCAAGTGGGATTTCTGTACTGATCATTACCACCAAGTATCATAAAGATTGGGTGAAAAAATATTTGCTGGTATTTCGGAAACTCGTTAGTTCTTAGAAGCTTGGCAACTAATCTCAATGACAGTGCTTTTCCACAGTCTGTGCCTAGGGCTCCTTGAAGATTAAACAAACCATAGAGACAAAACTGAGAACTCCTTTATTTTTTCAAGTTTCAAGAGCTACTACAAACCATGTTGGATTTAGAGTTCCAAATTCATCTATCTATAAGAGAGTAAGAATGAAACCTAAATATAAAAACTGCTACTGTAGACGAACTCTTCATCCTAGAAGAACAAAATTTGGTGAAGCAAGTGGGATTTGTGTACTGATCATTACCACCAAGTATCACCAAGTACTGATCATTACCACCAAGTATTTGCTGGTATTTCGGAAACTCGTTATTGCTTAGAAGCTTGGCAACTTCTCTCAATGAAAGTGCTTTTCCACAGTCTGTGCCTAGGGCTACTTGAAGAGGAAACAAACCATAGAAACAAAACTGAGAACTCCTTTATTTTGTCAAGTTTCAAAGAGCTACTACAAACCATGTTGGATATAGATTTCCAAATTCATCTATCTATATAGGAGAGAACAGAGGAAAACCTAAATATAAAACTGCTACTGTAGACGAACGCTTCAACCTAGAAGAACAAAATTTGGTCAGCCAAGTGGGATTTGTGTACTGAACATTAGCAACAAGTATCATCAAGATTCGGTGAAAAAACATTTGTTGGTATTTAGGAAACTCGTTATTTCTTAGAAGTTTGGCAACCCCTCTCAATGAAAGTTCTTTTCCACAGTCTGTCCCTAGGGCTCGTTGAAGATTAAACAAACCATAGAGACAAAACTGAGAACTCCTTTATTTTGTCAAGTTTCAAAGAGCTACTATAAACCATGTTTTATTTAGAGTTCCAAATTCATCTATCTATATAGGTGAGAACAGAGGGAAACCTAAATATAAAAACTGCTACTGTAGACGAACGCTTCAAACTAGAAGATCAAAATGTGGTGAGCCCAGTGGGATTTGTGTACTGATCATTACCACCAAGTATCATCAAGATTGTGTGAAAATATATTTGCTGGTATTTCGGAAACTCGTTATTTCTTAGAAGCTTGGCAACCCCTCTCAATGAAAGTGCTTTTCCACAGTCTGTGCCTACGGCTACTTGAAGAGGAAACAAACCATAGAGAGAAAACTGAGAACTCCTTTATTTTATCGAGTTTCAAAGAGCTACTGCAAACCATGTTGGATTTAGAGTTCCAAATTCATCTATCTATATATGAGAGAACAGAGGGAAACCTAACTATAAAAACTGCTACTGTACACGAACGCATAAACCTAGAGGAACAAAATTTGGTGAGCCAAGTGGTATTTGTGTACTGATCAACACCTACAAGTATCAGCAAGATTGGGTGAAAAAATATTTGCTGGTATTTTGGAAACTCGTTATTTCTTAGAAGCTTGGCAACTCCTCTCAATGAAAGTGCTTTTCCACAGTCTGTGCCTAGGGCTCCTTGAAGATTAAACAAACCATAGAGACAAAACTGAGAACTTTTTTATTTTGTCAAGTTTCAAAGAGCTACGATAAACCATGTTTTATTTAGAGTTCCAAATTCATCCATCTGTATAGGTGAGAACAGAGGGAAACCTAAATATAAAAACTGCTACTGTAGACGAACGCTTCAAACCAGAAGAACAAAATTTGGTTAGCCCAGTGGGATTTGTGTACTGATCATTACCACCAAGTATCACCAAGTACTGATCATTACCACCAAGTATTTGTTGGTATTTCGGAAACTCGTTATTGCTTACAATCTTGGCAACTTCTCTCAATGAAAGTGCTTTTCCACAGTCTGTGCCTAGGGCTACTTGAGGAGGAAACAAACCATAGAGACAAAACTGAGAACTCCTTTATCTTGTCAAGTTTCAAAGAGCTACTATAAACCATGTTTTATTTAGAGTTCCAAATTCATCTATCTATATAGGTGAGAACATAGGGAAAGCTAAATATAAAAACTGCTACTGTAGACGAACGCTTCAAACTAGAAGATCAAAATGTGGTGAGCCCAGTGGGATTTGTGTACTGATCATTACCACCAAGTATCATCAAGATTGGGTGAAAAAATATTTGCTGGTATTTCGGAAACTCGTTATTTCTTAGAAGCTTGGCAACCCCTCTCAATGAAAGTGCTTTTCCACAGTCTGTGCCTACGGCTACTTGAAGAGGAAACAAACCATAGTGACAAAACTGAGAACTCCTTTATTTTATCGAGTTTCAAAGAGCTACTGCAAACCATGTTGGATTTAGAGTTCCAAATTCATCTATCTATATATAAGAGAACAGAGGGAAACCTAACTATAAAAACTGCTACTGTACACGAACGCATCAACCTAGAAGAACAAAATTTGGTGAGCCAAGTGGTATTTGTGTACTGATCAGTACCTACAAGTATCATCCAGATTGGGTGAAAAAATATTTGCTGTTATTTTGGAAACTCGTTATTTCTTAGAAGCTTGGCAACTCCTCTCAATGAAAGTGCTTTTCCACAGTCTGTGCCTAGGGCTCCTTGAAGATTAAACAAACCATAGAGACAAAACTGAGAACTCCTTTATTTTTTCAAGTTTCAAGAGCTACTACAAACCATGTTGGATTTAGAGTTCCAAATTCATCTATCTATAAGAGAGAACAGAGGGAAACCTAACTATAAAACTGCCTCTGTACACGAACGCATCAACCTAGAAGAACAAAGTTTGGTGAGCCAGGTGGGATTTGTGTACTGATCATTACCACCAAGTATCACCAAGTACTGATCATTACCACCAAGTATTTGCTGGTATTTCGGAAACTCGTTATTGCTTAGAAGTTTGACAACTTCTCTCAATGAAAGTGCTTTTCCACAGTCTGTGCCTAGGGCTACTTGAGGAGGAAACAAACCATAGAGACAAAACTGAGAACTCCTTTATCTTGTCAAGTTTCAAAGAGCTACTATAAACCATGTTTTATTTAGAGTTCCAAATTCATCTATCTATATAGGTGAGAACATAGGGAAACCTAAATATAAAAACTGCTACTGTAGACGAACGCTTCAAACTAGAAGATCAAAATGTGGTGAGCCCAGTGGGATTTGTGTACTGATCATTACCACCAAGTATCATCAAGATTGGGTGAAAAAATATTTGCTGGTATTTTGGAAACTCGTTATTTCTTAGAAGCTTGGCAACCCATCTCAGTGAAAGTGCTTTCCAAAGTCTGTGCCAAGGACTACTTGAAGAGGAAACAAACCATAGAGACAAAACTGAGAACTTTTTTATTTTATCAAGTTTCAAAGAGCTACTACAAACCATGTTGGATTTAGAGTTCCAAATTCATCTATTTATATAGGAGAGAACACAGGGAAACCTAAATATAAAAACTGCTACTGTAGATGAACGCTTCAACCTAGAAGAACAAAATTTGGTGAGCGAAGTGGGATTTGTGTACTGATCATTACCATCAAGTATCATCAAGATTTGGTGAAAATATATTTGCTGGTATTTTGGAAACTCGTTATTTCTTAGAAGCTTTGCAACCCATCTCAATGAAAGTGCTTTCCACAGTCTGTGCCTAGGGCTACTTGAAGAGGAAACAAACCATAGAGACAAAACTGAGAACTCCTTTATTTTGTCAAGTTTCATAGAGCTACTACAAACCATGTTGGATTTAGAGTTCCAAATTCATCTATTTATATAGGAGAGAACAGAGGGAAACCTAAATATAAAAACTGCTACTGTACACGAACGCTTCAACCTAGAAGTACAAAATTTGGTGAGACAAGTGGGATTTGTGTACTGATCATTACCACCAAGTATCATCAAGATTGGGTGAAAAAATATTTGCTGGTATTTCGGAAACTCGTTAGTTCTTAGAAGCTTGGCAACTAATCTCAATGACAGTGCTTTTCCACAGTCTGTGCCTAGGGCTCCTTGAAGATTAAACAAACCATAGAGACAAAACTGAGAACTCCTTATTTTTTCCAGTTTCAAGAGCTACTACAAACCTATTGGATTTAGAGTTCCAAATTCATCTATCTATAAGAGAGTAAGAATGAAACCTAAATATAAAAACTGCTACTGTAGACGAACTCTTCAACCTAGAAGAACAAAATTTGGTGAAGCAAGTGGGATTTGTGTACTGATCATTACCACCAAGTATCACCAAGTACTGATCATTACCACCAAGTATTTGCTGGTATTTCGGAAACTCGTTATTGCTTAGAAGCTTGGCAACTTCTCTCAATGAAAGTGCTTTTCCACAGTCTGTGCCTAGGGCTACTTGAAGAGGAAACAAACCATAGAAACAAAACTGAGAACTCCTTTATTTTGTCAAGTTTCAAAGAGCTACTACAAACCACGTTGGATTTAGATTTCCAAATTCATCTATCTATATAGGAGAGAACAGAGGAAAACCTAAATATAAAACTGCTACTGTAGACGAACGCTTCAACCTAGAAGAACAAAATTTGGTCAGCCAAGTGGGATTTGTGTAGTGATCATTAGCAACAAATATCATCAAGATTCGGTGAAAAAACATTTGCTGGTATTTCGGAAACTCGTTATTTCTTAGAAGTTTGGCAACATCTCTCAATGAAAGTTCTTTTCCACAGTCTGTGCCTAGGGCTCCTTGAATATTAAAAAAAACATAGAGACAAAACTGAGAACTCCTTTATTTTGTCAAGTTTCAAAGAGCTACTATAAACCATGTTTTATTTAGAGTTCCAAATTCATCTCTCTATATAGGTGAGAACAGAGGGAAACCTAAATATAAAAACTGCTACTGTAGACGAACGCTTCAAACTAGAAGATCAAAATGTGGTGAGCCCAGTGGGATTTGTGTACTGATCATTACCACCAAGTATCATCAAGATTGGGTGAAAAAATATTTGCTGGTATTTCGGAAACTCGTTATTTCTTAGAAGCTTCGCAACCCCTCTCAATGAAAGTGCTTTTCCACAGTCTGTGCCTACGGCTACTTGAAGAAGAAACAAACCATAGAGACAAAACTGAGAACTCCATATTTTATCGAGTTTCAAAGAGCTACTACAAACCATGGTGGATTTAGAGTTCCAAATTCATGTATCTATATATGAGAGAACAGAGGGAAACCTAACTATAAAAACTGCTACTGTACACGAACGCTTCAACCTAGAAGAACAAAATTTGGTGAGCCAAGTGGTATTTGTGTACTGATCATTACCTACAAGTATCATCAAGATTGGGTGAAAAAATATTTGCTGGTATTTTGGAAACTCGTTATTTCTTAGAAGCTTGGCAACTCCTCTCAATGAAAGTGCTTTCCACAGTCTGTGCCTATGGCTACTTGAAGAGGAAACAAACCATAGAGACAAAACTGAGAACTCCATTATTTTGTCAAGTTTCAAACAGCTACTACAAACCATGTTGGATTTAGAGTTCCAAATTCATCGATCTATATAGGAGAGAAGAGAGGGAAACCTAAATATAAAAACTGCTACTGTAGACGAACGCTTCAACCTAGAAGAACAAATTTGGTGAGCCAAGTGGGATTTGTGTACTGATCATAAGCAACAAGTATCATCAAGATTGGGTGAAAAAATATTTGCTGGTATTTCGGAAACTCGTTATTTCTTAGAAGCTTGGCAATCCCTCTCAATGAAAGTGCTTTTCCACAGTGTGTGCCTAGGGCTAATTGAAAAGGAAACAAACCATAGAGACAAAACTGAGAACTCCTTTATTTTGTCAAGTTTCAATGAGCTACTACAAAAAATGTTGGATTTAGAGTTCCAAATTCATCTATCTATATATGAGAGAACAGAGTGAAACCTAAATATAAAAACTGCTACTGTAGACAAACGCTTCAACCTAGAAGAACAAAATTTGGTGAGCCAAGTGGGATTTCTGTACTGATCATTACCACCAAGTATCATAAAGATTGGGTGAAAAAATATTTGCTGGTATTTCGGAAACTCGTTAGTTCTTAGAAGCTTGGCAACTAATCTCAATGACAGTGCTTTTCCACAGTCTGTGCCTAGGGCTCCTTGAAGATTAAACAAACCATAGAGACAAAACTGAGAACTCCTTTATTTTTTCAAGTTTCAAGAGCTACTACAAACCATGTTGGATTTAGAGTTCCAAATTCATCTATCTATAAGAGAGTAAGAATGAAACCTAAATATAAAAACTGCTACTGTAGACGAACTCTTCATCCTAGAAGAACAAAATTTGGTGAAGCAAGTGGGATTTGTGTACTGATCATTACCACCAAGTATCACCAAGTACTGATCATTACCACCAAGTATTTGCTGGTATTTCGGAAACTCGTTATTGCTTAGAAGCTTGGCAACTTCTCTCAATGAAAGTGCTTTTCCACAGTCTGTGCCTAGGGCTACTTGAAGAGGAAACAAACCATAGAAACAAAACTGAGAACTCCTTTATTTTGTCAAGTTTCAAAGAGCTACTACAAACCATGTTGGATATAGATTTCCAAATTCATCTATCTATATAGGAGAGAACAGAGGAAAACCTAAATATAAAACTGCTACTGTAGACGAACGCTTCAACCTAGAAGAACAAAATTTGGTCAGCCAAGTGGGATTTGTGTACTGAACATTAGCAACAAGTATCATCAAGATTCGGTGAAAAAACATTTGTTGGTATTTAGGAAACTCGTTATTTCTTAGAAGTTTGGCAACCCCTCTCAATGAAAGTTCTTTTCCACAGTCTGTCCCTAGGGCTCGTTGAAGATTAAACAAACCATAGAGACAAAACTGAGAACTCCTTTATTTTGTCAAGTTTCAAAGAGCTACTATAAACCATGTTTTATTTAGAGTTCCAAATTCATCTATCTATATAGGTGAGAACAGAGGGAAACCTAAATATAAAAACTGCTACTGTAGACGAACGCTTCAAACTAGAAGATCAAAATGTGGTGAGCCCAGTGGGATTTGTGTACTGATCATTACCACCAAGTATCATCAAGATTGTGTGAAAATATATTTGCTGGTATTTCGGAAACTCGTTATTTCTTAGAAGCTTGGCAACCCCTCTCAATGAAAGTGCTTTTCCACAGTCTGTGCCTACGGCTACTTGAAGAGGAAACAAACCATAGAGAGAAAACTGAGAACTCCTTTATTTTATCGAGTTTCAAAGAGCTACTGCAAACCATGTTGGATTTAGAGTTCCAAATTCATCTATCTATATATGAGAGAACAGAGGGAAACCTAACTATAAAAACTGCTACTGTACACGAACGCATAAACCTAGAGGAACAAAATTTGGTGAGCCAAGTGGTATTTGTGTACTGATCAACACCTACAAGTATCAGCAAGATTGGGTGAAAAAATATTTGCTGGTATTTTGGAAACTCGTTATTTCTTAGAAGCTTGGCAACTCCTCTCAATGAAAGTGCTTTTCCACAGTCTGTGCCTAGGGCTCCTTGAAGATTAAACAAACCATAGAGACAAAACTGAGAACTTTTTTATTTTGTCAAGTTTCAAAGAGCTACGATAAACCATGTTTTATTTAGAGTTCCAAATTCATCCATCTGTATAGGTGAGAACAGAGGGAAACCTAAATATAAAAACTGCTACTGTAGACGAACGCTTCAAACCAGAAGAACAAAATTTGGTTAGCCCAGTGGGATTTGTGTACTGATCATTACCACCAAGTATCACCAAGTACTGATCATTACCACCAAGTATTTGTTGGTATTTCGGAAACTCGTTATTGCTTACAATCTTGGCAACTTCTCTCAATGAAAGTGCTTTTCCACAGTCTGTGCCTAGGGCTACTTGAGGAGGAAACAAACCATAGAGACAAAACTGAGAACTCCTTTATCTTGTCAAGTTTCAAAGAGCTACTATAAACCATGTTTTATTTAGAGTTCCAAATTCATCTATCTATATAGGTGAGAACATAGGGAAAGCTAAATATAAAAACTGCTACTGTAGACGAACGCTTCAAACTAGAAGATCAAAATGTGGTGAGCCCAGTGGGATTTGTGTACTGATCATTACCACCAAGTATCATCAAGATTGGGTGAAAAAATATTTGCTGGTATTTCGGAAACTCGTTATTTCTTAGAAGCTTGGCAACCCCTCTCAATGAAAGTGCTTTTCCACAGTCTGTGCCTACGGCTACTTGAAGAGGAAACAAACCATAGTGACAAAACTGAGAACTCCTTTATTTTATCGAGTTTCAAAGAGCTACTGCAAACCATGTTGGATTTAGAGTTCCAAATTCATCTATCTATATATAAGAGAACAGAGGGAAACCTAACTATAAAAACTGCTACTGTACACGAACGCATCAACCTAGAAGAACAAAATTTGGTGAGCCAAGTGGTATTTGTGTACTGATCAGTACCTACAAGTATCATCCAGATTGGGTGAAAAAATATTTGCTGTTATTTTGGAAACTCGTTATTTCTTAGAAGCTTGGCAACTCCTCTCAATGAAAGTGCTTTTCCACAGTCTGTGCCTAGGGCTCCTTGAAGATTAAACAAACCATAGAGACAAAACTGAGAACTCCTTTATTTTTTCAAGTTTCAAGAGCTACTACAAACCATGTTGGATTTAGAGTTCCAAATTCATCTATCTATAAGAGAGAACAGAGGGAAACCTAACTATAAAACTGCCTCTGTACACGAACGCATCAACCTAGAAGAACAAAGTTTGGTGAGCCAGGTGGGATTTGTGTACTGATCATTACCACCAAGTATCACCAAGTACTGATCATTACCACCAAGTATTTGCTGGTATTTCGGAAACTCGTTATTGCTTAGAAGTTTGACAACTTCTCTCAATGAAAGTGCTTTTCCACAGTCTGTGCCTAGGGCTACTTGAGGAGGAAACAAACCATAGAGACAAAACTGAGAACTCCTTTATCTTGTCAAGTTTCAAAGAGCTACTATAAACCATGTTTTATTTAGAGTTCCAAATTCATCTATCTATATAGGTGAGAACATAGGGAAACCTAAATATAAAAACTGCTACTGTAGACGAACGCTTCAAACTAGAAGATCAAAATGTGGTGAGCCCAGTGGGATTTGTGTACTGATCATTACCACCAAGTATCATCAAGATTGGGTGAAAAAATATTTGCTGGTATTTTGGAAACTCGTTATTTCTTAGAAGCTTGGCAACCCATCTCAGTGAAAGTGCTTTCCAAAGTCTGTGCCAAGGACTACTTGAAGAGGAAACAAACCATAGAGACAAAACTGAGAACTTTTTTATTTTATCAAGTTTCAAAGAGCTACTACAAACCATGTTGGATTTAGAGTTCCAAATTCATCTATTTATATAGGAGAGAACACAGGGAAACCTAAATATAAAAACTGCTACTGTAGATGAACGCTTCAACCTAGAAGAACAAAATTTGGTGAGCGAAGTGGGATTTGTGTACTGATCATTACCATCAAGTATCATCAAGATTTGGTGAAAATATATTTGCTGGTATTTTGGAAACTCGTTATTTCTTAGAAGCTTTGCAACCCATCTCAATGAAAGTGCTTTCCACAGTCTGTGCCTAGGGCTACTTGAAGAGGAAACAAACCATAGAGACAAAACTGAGAACTCCTTTATTTTGTCAAGTTTCAAATCTATATAGGAGAGAACAGAGGGAAACCTAAATATAAAAACTGCTACTGTAGACGAACGCTTCAACCTAGAAGAACAAAATTTGGTGAGCCAAGTGGGATTTGTGTACTGATCATTAGCAACAAGTATCATCAAGATTGGGTAAAAAATATTTGCTGGTATTTCGGAAAATTGTTATTTCTTAGAAGCTTGGCAACCCCTCTCAATGAAAGTGCTTTTCCACAGTGTGTGCCTAGGGCTACTTGAAGAGGAAACAAACCATAGAGACAAAACTGAGAACTCCTTTATTTTGTCAAGTTTCAAAGGGGTACTAAAAAAAACAAGTTGGATTTAGAGTTCCAAATTCATCTATCTATATATGAGAGAACAGAGTGAAACCTAAATATAAAAACTGCTACTGTAGACGAAATCTTCAACCTAGAAGAACAAAATTTGGTGAGCCAAGTGTGATTTGTGTAGTGATCATTACCACCAAGTATCATCAAGATTGGGTGAAAAAATATTTGTTGGTGTTTCGGAAACTCGTTATTTCTTAGAGGATTGGCAACCCCTCTCAATGAAAGTGCTTTTCCACAGTCTGTGCCTAGGGCTACTTGAAGAGGAAACAAACCATAGAGACAAAACTGAGAACTTTTTTATTTTGTCAAGTTTCAAAGAGCTACTATAAACCATGTTGGATTTAGAGTTCCAAATTCATCTATTTATATAGGAGAGAACACAGGGAAACCTAAATATAAAAAATGCTACTGTAGATGAACGCTTCAAACTAGAAGAACAAAATTTGGTGAGCCAAGTGGGATTTGTGTACTGATCATTTACCATCAAGTATCATCAAGATTGGGTGAAAATATATTTGCTGGTATTTTGGAAACTCGTTATTTCTTAGAAGCTTTGCAACCCATTTCAATGAAGTGCTTTCCACAGTCTGTGCCTAGGGCTACTTGAAGAGGAAACAAACCATAGAGACAAAACTGAGAACTCCTTTATTTTGTCAAGTTTCAAAGAGCTACTACAAACCATGTTGGATTTAGAGTTCCAAATTCTTCTATCTATATAGGAGAGAACAGAGGGAAACCTAAATATAAAAACTGCTACTGTAGACGAACGCTTCAACCTAGAAGAACAAAATTTGGTGAGCCAAGTGGGATTTGTGTACTGATCATTAGCAACAAGTATCATCAAGATTGGGTAAAAAATATTTGCTGGTATTTCGGAAAATTGTTATTTCTTAGAAGCTTGGCAACCCCTCTCAATGAAAGTGCTTTTCCACAGTGTGTGCCTAGGGCTACTTGAAGAGGAAACAAACCATAGAGCAAACTGAGAACTCCTTTATTTTGCAAGTTTCAAAGGGGTACTAAAAAAAACAAGTTGGATTTAGAGTTCCAAATTCATCTATCTATATATGAGAGAACAGAGTGAAACCTAAATATAAAAATGCTACTGTAGACGATAGCTTCAACCTAGAAGAACTAAATTTGGTGAGCCAAGTGTGATTTGTGTAGTGATCATTACCACCAAGTATCATCAAGATTGGGTGAAAAAATATTTGCTGGTATTTCGGAAACTCGTTATTTCTTAGAGGCTTGGCAACCCCTCACAATGAAAGTGCTTTTCCACAGTCTGTGCCTAGTGCTACTTGAAGAGGAAACAAACCATAGAGACAAAACTGAGAACTCCTTTATTTTGTCAAGTTTCAAAGAGCTACTATAAACCATGTTGGATTTAGAGTTCCAAATTCATCTATTTATATAGGAGAGAACAGAGGGAAACCTAAATATAAAAACTGCTACTGTACACGAACGCTTCAAACTAGAAGAACAAAATTTGGTGAGCCAAGTGGGATTTGTGTACTGATCATTACCACCAAGTATCATCAAGATTGGGTGAAAAAATATTTGCTGGTATTTCGGAAACTCGTTAGTCTTAGAAGCTTGGCAACTAATCTCAATGACAGTGCTTTTCCACAGTCTGTGCCTAGGGCTCCTTGAAGATTAAACAAACCATAGAGACAAAACTGAGAACTCCTTTATTTTTTCAAGTTTCAAGAGCTACTACAAACCATGTGGATTTAGAGTTCCAAATTCATCTATCTATAAGAGAGTAAGAATGAAACCTAAATATAAAAACTGCTACTGTAGACGAACTCTTCAACCTAGAAGAACAAAATTTGGTGAGCCAAGTGGGATTTGTGTACTGATCATTAGCAACAAGTATCATCAAGATTCGGTGAAAAAACATTTGCTGGTATTTCGGAAACTCGTTATTTCTTAGAAGTTTGGCAACCCCTCTCAATGAAAGTTCTTTTCCACAGTCTGTGCCTAGGGCTCCTTTAAGATTAAACAAACCATAGAGACAAAACTGAGAACTCTTTTATTTTGTCAAGTTTCAAAGAGCTACTATAAACCATGTTTTATTTAGAGTTCCAAATTCATCTATCTATATATGTGAGAACAGAGGGAAACCTAAATATAAAAATTGCTACTGTAGACGAACGCTTCAAACTAGAAGATCAAAATGTGGTGAGCCCAGTGGGATTTGTGTACTGATCATTACCACCAAGTATCATCAAGATTGTGTGAAAATATATTTGCTGGTATTTCGGAAACTCGTTATTTCTTAGAAGTTTGGCAACCCCTCTCAATGAAAGTGCTTTTCCACAGTCTGTGCCTAGGGCTCCTTGAAGATTAAACAAACCATAGAGACAAAACTGAGAACTTCTTTATTTTTTCAAGTTTCAAGAGCTACTACAAACCATGTTGGATTTAGAGTTCCAAATTCATCTATCTATAAGAGAGAACAGAGGGAAACCTAACTATAAAACTGCCTCTGTACACGAACGCATCAACCTAGAAGAACAAAATTTGGTGAGCCAAGTGGGATTTTTGTACTGATCATTACCACCAAGTATCACCAAGTACTGATCATTACCACCAAGTATTTGCTGGTATTTCGGAAACTCGTTATTGCTTAGAAGCTTGGCAACTTCTCACAATGAAAGTGCTTTTCCACAGTCTGTGCCTAGGCCTACTTGAGGAGGAAACAAACCATAGAGACAAAACTGAGAACTCCTTTATCTTGTCAAGTTTCAAAGAGCTACTATAAACCATGTTTTATTTAGTGTTCCAAATTCATCTATCTATATAGGTGAGAACATAGGGAAACCTAAATATAAAAACTGCTACTCTAGACGAACGCTTCAAACTAGAAGATCAAAATGTGGTGAGCCCAGTGGGATTTGTGTACTGATCATTACCACCAAGTATCATCAAGATTGGGTGAAAAAATATTTGCTGGTATTTTGGAAACTCGTTATTTCTTAGAAGCTTGGCAACCCATCTCAGTGAAAGTGCTTTCCACAGTCTGTGCCAAGGACTACTTGAAGAGGAAACAAACCATAGAGACAAAACTGAGAACTTTTTTATTTTATCAAGTTTCAAAGAGCTACTACAAACCATGTTGGATTTAGAGTTCCAAATTCATCTATCTATATAGAAGAGAAAAAAGGGAAACCTAAATATAAAAACTGCTACTGTAGATGAAAGCTTCAAACTAGAAGAACAAAATTTGGTGAGCCAAGTGGGATTTGTGTACTGATCATTACCACCAAGTATCATCAAGTTTGGGTGAAAAATTATTTGCTGGTATTTCGGAAACTCGTTATTTCTTAGAAGCTTCTCAACCCATCTCAATGAAAGTACTTTTCCACAGTCTGTGCCTAGGGCTACTTGAAGAGGAAACAAACCATAGAGACAAAACTGACAACTCCTTTATTTTGTCAAGTTTCAAAGAGCTACTACAAACCATGTTGGATTTAGAGTTCCAAATTCATCTATTTATATAGGAGAGAACACAGGGAAACCTAAATATAAAAACTGCTACTGTAGACAAACGCTTAAACCTAGAAGAACAAAATTTGGTGAGCCAAGTGGGATTTGTGTACTGATCATTACCACCAAGTATCATCAAGATTGGGTGAAAATATATTTGCTGGTATTTTGGAAACTCGTTGTTTCTTAGAAGCTTTGTAACCCATCTCAATGAAAGTGCTTTCCACAGTCTGTGCCTAGGGATACTTGAAGAGGAAACAAACCATAGAGACAAAACTGAGAACTCCTTTATTTTGTCAAGTTTCAAAGAGCTACTACAAACCATGTTGGATTTAGAGTTCCAAATTCTTCTATCTATATAGGAGAGAACAGAGTGAAACCTAAATATAAAAACTGCTACTGTAGACGAACGCTTCAACCTAGAAGAACAAAATTTGGTGAGCCAAGTGGGATTTGTGTACTGATCATTAGGAACAAGTATCATCAAGATTGGGTAAAAAATATTTGCTGGTATTTCGGAAAATTTTTATTTCTTAGAAGCTTGGCAACCCCTCTCAATGAAAGTGCTTTTCCACAGTGTGTGCCTAGGGCTACTTGAAGAGGAAACAAACCATAGAGACAAAACTGAGAACTCCTTTATTTTGTCAAGTTTCAAAGGGGTACTAAAAAAAACAAGTTGGATTTAGAGTTCCAAATTCATCTATCTATATATGAGAGAACAGAGTGAAACCTAAATATAAAAACTGCTACTGTAGACGAAAGCTTCAACCTAGAAGAACAAAATTTGGTGAGCCAAGTGTGATTTGTGTAGTGATCATTACCACCAAGTATCATCAAGATTGGGTGAAAAAATATTTGCTGGTATTTCGGAAACTCGTTATTTCTTAGAGGCTTGGCAACCCCTCTCAATGAAAGTGCTTTTCCACAGTCTGTGCCTAGGGCTACTTGAAGAGGAAACAAACCATAGAGACAAAACTGAGAACTCCTTTATTTTGTCAAGTTTCAAAGAGCTACTATAAACCATGTTGGATTTAGAGTTCCAAATTCATCTATTTATATAGGAGAGAACAGAGGGAAACCTAAATATAAAAACTGCTACTGTACACGAACGCTTCAACCTAGAAGAACAAAATTTGGTGAGACAAGTGGGATTTGTGTACTGATCATTACCACCAAGTATCATCAAGATTGGGTGAAAAAATATTTGCTGGTATTTCGGAAACTCGTTAGTTCTTAGAAGCTTGGCAACTAATCTCAATGACAGTGCTTTTCCACAGTCTGTGCCTAGGGCTCCTTGAAGATTAAACAAACCATAGAGACAAAACTGAGAACTCCTTTATTTTTTCAAGTTTCAAGAGCTACTACAAACCATGTTTTATTTAGAGATCCAAATTCATCTATCTACAAGAGAGTAAGAATGAAACCTAAATATAAAAAGTGCTACTGTAGACGAACTCTTCAACCTAGAAGAACAAAATTTGGTGAAGCAAGTGGGATTTTTGTACTGATCATTACCACCAAGTATCACCAAGTACTGATCATTACCACCAAGTATTTGCTGGTATTTCGGAAACTCGTTATTGCTTAGAAGCTTGGCAACTTCTCTCAATTAAAGTGCTTTTCCACAGTCTGTGCATAGGGCTACATGAAGAGGAAGCAAACCATAGAAACAAAACTGAGAACTCCTTCATTTTGTCAAGTTTCAAAGAGCTACTACAAACCATGTTGGATTTAGATTTCCAAATTCATCTATCTATATAGGAGAGAACAGAGGAATACCTAAATATAAAACTGCTACTGTAGACGAACGCTTCAACCTAGAAGAACAAAATTTGGTGAGCCAAGTGGGATTTGTGTACTGATCATTAGCAACAAGTATCATCAAGATTCGGTGAAAAAACATTTGCTGGTATTTCGGAAACTCGTTATTTCTTAGAAGTTTGGCAACCCCTCTCAATGAAATTTCTTTTCCACAGTCTGTGCCTAGGGCTCCTTGAAGATTAAACAAACCATAGAGACAAAACTGAGAACTCCTTTATTTTGTCAATTTTCAAAGAGCTACTATAAACCATGTTTTATTTAGAGTTCCAAATTCATCTATCTATATAGGTGAGAACAGAGGGAAACCTAAATATAAAAACTGCTACTGTAGACGAACGCTTCAAACTAGAAGATCAAAATGTGGTGAGCCCAGTGGGATTTGTGTACTGATCATTACCACCAAGTATCATCAAGATTGTGTGAAAATATATTTGCTGGTATTTCGGAAACTCGTTATTTCTTAGAAGCTTGGCAACCCCTCTCAATGAAAGTGCTTTTCCAAAGTCTGTGCCTACGGCTACTTGAAGAGGAAACAAACCATATAGACAAAACTGAGAACTCCTTTATTTTATCGAGTTTCAAAGAGCTACTGCAAACCATGTTGGATTTAGAGTTCCAAATTCATGTATCTATATATGAGAGAACAGAGGGAAACCTAACTATAAAAACTGCTACTGTACACGAACGCTTCAACCTAGAAGAACAAAATTTGGTGAGCCAAGTGGTATTTGTGTACTGATCATTACCTACAAGTATCATCAAGATTGGGTGAAAAAATAATTGCTGGTATTTTGGAAACTCGTTATTTCTTAGAAGCTTGGCAACTCCTCTCAATGAAAGTGCTTTCCACAGTCTGTGCCTATGGGTACTTGAAGAGGAAACAAACCATAGAGACAAAACTGAGAACTCCATTATTTTGTCAAGTTTCAAACAGCTACTACAAACCATCTTGGATTTAGAGTTCCAAATTCATCGATCTATATAGGAGAGAACAGAGTGAAACCTAAATATAAAAACTGCTACTGGAGACGAATGCTTCAACCTAGAAGAACAAAATTTGTTGAGCCAAGTGGGATTTGTGTACTGATCATTACCATCAAGTATCATCAAGATTGGGTGAAAAATATTTGCTGGTATTTCGGAAACTCCTAAATTCTTAGAAGCTTGGCAACCCTTCTCAATGAAAGTGCTTTTCCACAGTTTGTGCCTAGGGCTACTTGAAGAGGAAACAAACCATAGAGACAAAACTGAGAACTCCTTTATTTTCTCAAGTTTCAAAGAGCTACTACAAACAATGTTGTATTTAGAGTTCCAAATTCATCTATCTATATAGGAGAGAACAGAGGGAAACCTAAATATAAAAACTGCTATTGTAGACGAACGCTTCAAACTAGAAGAACAAAATTTGGTGAGCAAAGTGGGATTCGTGTACTGATCATTAGCAACAAGTATCATCAAGATTGGGTGAAAAAATATTTTCTGGTATTTTGGAAACTCGTTATTTCTTAGAAGCTTGGCAACCCCTCTCAATGAAAGTGCTTTTCCACAGTCTGTGCCTAGGGCTCCTTGAAGAGGAAACAAATCATAGAGACAAAACTGAGAACACCTTTATTTTGTCAAGTTTCCAAGAGCTACTACAAAACATGTTGGATTTAGAGTTCCAAATTCATCTATCTATATATGAGAGAACAGAGTAAAACCTAAATATAAAAACTGCTACTGTAGACGAATGCTTCAACCTAGAAGAACAAAATTTGTTGAGCCAAGTGGGATTTGTGTACTGATCATTACCATCAAGTATCATCAAGATTGGGTGAAAAATATTTGCTGGTATTTCGGAAACTCCTAAATTCTTAGAAGCTTGGCAACCCTTCTCAATGAAAGTGCTTTTCCACAGTTTGTGCCTAGGGCTACTTGAAGAGGAAACAAACCATAGAGACAAAACTGAGAACTCCTTTATTTTGTCAAGTTTCAAAGAGCTACTACAAACCATGTTTGATTTAGATTTCCAAATTCATCTATCTACATAGGTGAGAACAGAGGGAAACCTAAATATAAAAACTGCTACTGTAGACGAAAGATTCAAACTAGAAGAGCAAAATTTGGTGAGCCAAGTGGGATTTGTGTACTGATCATTAGCAACAAGTATCATCAAGATTGGGTGAAAAAATATTTGCTGGTATTTCGGAAACTCGTTATTTCTTAGAAGCTTGGCAACCCATCTCAATGAAAGTGCTTTTCCACAGTGTGTTTTTAGAACTACTTGGAGAAAAAACAAACCATAGAGACAAAACTGAGAACTCCTTTATTTTGTCAAGTTTCAAAGAGCTACTACAAACCATGTTGGATTTAGATTTCCAAATTCATCTATCTATATAGGAGAGAACAGAGTAAAACCTAAATATAAAAACTGCTACTGTAGATGAATGCTTCAACCTAGAAGAACAAAATTTGTTGAGCCAAGTGGGATTTGTGTACTGATCATTACCATCAAGTATCATCAAGATTGGGTGAAAAAATATTTGCTGGTATTTCGGAAACTTGTAATTTCTTAGAAGCTTTGCAACCCCTCTCAATGAAAGTGCTTTTCCACAGTCTTTGCCTAGGGCTACTTGAAGAGGAAACAAACCATAGAGACAAAACTGAGAACGCCTTTATTTTGTCAAGTTTCAAAGAGCTACTACAAACCATGTTGGATTTAGAGTTCCAAATTCATCTATCTATATAGGAGAGAACAGAGTGAAACCTAAATATAAAAACTGCTACTGTAGACGAACGCTTCAACCTAGAAGAACAAAATTTGGTGAGCCAAGTGGGATTTGTGTACTGATCATTAGCAACAAGTATCATCAAGTTTGGGTAAAAAATATTTGCTGGTATTTCGGAAACTCGTAATTTCTTAGAAGCTTGGCAACGCCTCTCAATGAAAGTGCTTTTCCACAGTAGGTGCCTAGGGCTTCTTGAAGAGGAAACAAACCATAGAGACAAAACTGAGAACTCCTTTATTTTGTCAAGTTTCAAAGAGCTACTACAAACCATGTTGGATTTAGAGTTCCAAATTCATCTATCTAAATAGGAGGAACAGAGGGAACCCTAAATATAAAATCTGCTACTGTAAACGAACGCTTCAACTTAGAAGAACAAAAATTGGTGAGCCAAGTGGGATTTGTGTACTGATCATTACCACCAAGTATCATCAAGATTGGGTGAAAAAATATTTGCTGGTATTTCGGAAACTCGTATTTTCTTGGAAGCTTGGCAACCCCTCTCAATGAAAGTGCTTTTCCACAGTCTGTGCCTAGGGCTACTTGAAGAGGAAACAAACCATAGAGACAAAACTGAGAACTCCTTTATTTTCTCAAGTTTCAAAGAGCTACTACAAACCATGTTGGAATTAGAGTTCAAAATTTATCTATCTATATAGGACAGAACAGAGGGAAACCTAAATATATAAGCTGCTATTGTAGACGAACACTTCAAACTAGAAGAACAAAATTTGGTGAGCAAAGTGGGATTTGTGTACTGATCATTAGCAACAAGTATCATCAAGATTTAGTGAAAAAATATTTTCTGGTATTTTGGAAACTCGTTATTTCTTAGAAGCTTGGCAACCCCTCTCAATGAAAGTGCTTTTCCACAGTCTGTGCGTAGGGCTACTTGAAGAGGAAACAAATCATAGAGACAAAACTGAGAACTCCTTTATTTTGTCAAGTTTCCAAGAGCTACTACAAAACATGTTGGATTTAGAGTTCCAAATTCATCTATCTATATATGAGAGAACAGAGTAAAACCTAAATATAAATACTGCTACTGTAGACGAATGCTTCAACCTAGAAGAACAAAATTTGTTGAGCCAAGTGGGATTTGTGTACTGATCATTACCATCAAGTATCATCAAGATTGGGTGAAAAAATATTTGCTGGCATTTCGGAAACTTGTAATTTCTTAGAAGCTTTGCAACCCCTCTCAATGAAAGTGCTTTTCCACAGTCTTTGCCTAGGGCTACTTGAAGAGGAAACAAACCATAGAGACAAAACTGAGAACGCCTTTATTTTGTCAAGTTTCAAAGAGCTACTACAAACCATGTTGGATTTAGAGTTCCAAATTCATCTATCTATATAGGAGAGAACAGAGGGAAACCTAAATATAAAAACTGCTACTGTAGACGAACGCTTCAACCTAGAAGAACAAAATTTGGTGAGCCAAATGGGATTTGTGTACTGATCATTAGCAACAAGTATCATCAAGTTGGGTAAAAAATATTTGCTGGTATTTCGGAAACTCGTAAATTCTTAGAAGCTTGGCAACGCCTCTCAATTAAAGTGCTTTTCCACAGTAGGGTGCCTAGGGCTTCTTGAAGAGGAAACAAACCATAGAGACAAAACTGAGAACTCCTTTATTTTGTCAAGTTTCAAAGAGCTACTACAAACCATGTTGGATTTAGATTTCCAAATTCATCTATCTATATAGTAGAGAACACAGGAAAACCTAAATATAAAACTGCTACTGTAGATGAGCGCTTCAAATTAGAAGAACAAAATTTGGTGAGCCAAGTGGGATATGTGTACTGATCATTAGCAACAAGTATCATCAAGATTGCGTGAAAAAATATTTGCTGGTATTTCAGAAACTCGTTATTTCTTAGAAGCTTGGCAACCCCTCTCAATGAAAGTGCGTTTCCACAGTCTGTGCCTAGGGCTACATGAAGAGGAAACAAACCATAGAGACAAAACTGAGAACTCCTTTATTTTCTCAAGTTTCAAAGAGCTACTACAAACCATGTTGGAATTAGAGTTCCAAATTCATCTATCTATATAGGAGAGAACAGAGGGAAACCTAAATATAAAAACTGCTATTGTAGACGAACGCTTCAAACTAGAAGAACAAAATTTGGTGAGCAAAGTGGTATTTGTGTACTGATCATTAGCAACAAGTATCATCAAGATTTAGTGAAAAAATATTTTCTGGTATTTTGGAAACTCGTTATTTCTTAGAAGCTTGGCAACCCCTCTCAATGAAAGTGCTTTTCCACAGTCTGTGCCTAGGGCTACTTGAAGAGGAAACAAATCATAGAGACAAAACTGAGAACTCCTTTATTTTGTCAAGTTTCCAAGAGCTACTAAAAAACATGTTGGATTTAGAGTTCCAAATTCATCTATCTATATATGAGAGAACAGAGTAAAACCTAAATATAAAAACTGCTACTGTAGACGAATGCTTCAACCTAGAAGAACAAAATTTGTTGAGCCAATTGGGATTTGTGTACTGATCATTACCATCAAGTATCATCAAGATTGGGTGAAAAAATATGTGCTGGTATTTCGGAAACTTGTAATTTCTTAGAAGCTTTGCAACCCCTCTCAATGAAAGTGCTTTTCCACAGTCTTTGAATAGGGCTACTTGAAGAGGAAACAAACCATAGAGACAAAACTGAGAACGCCTTTATTTTGTCAAGTTTCAAAGAGCTACTACAAACCATGTTGGATTTAGAGTTCCAAATTCATCTATCTATATAGGAGAGAACAGAGAGAAACCTAAATATAAAAACTGCTACTGTAGACGAACGCTTCAACCTAGAAGAACAAAATTTGGTGAGCCAAGTGGGATTTGTGTACTGATCATTAGCAACAAGTATCATCAAGTTTGGGTAAAAAATATTTGCTGGTATTTCGGAAACTCGTAATTTCTTAGAAGCTTGGCAACCTCTCTCAATGAAAGTGCTTTTCCACAGTAGGTGCCTAGGGCTTCTTGAAGAGGAAACAAACAATAGAGACAAAACTGAGAACTCCTTTATTTTGTCAAGTTTGAAAGAGCTACAACAAACCATGTTGGATTTAGATTTCCAAATTCATCTATCTATATAGGAGAGAACACAGGAAAACCTAAATATAAAACTGCTACTGTAGACGAGCGCTTCAAATTAGAAGAACAAAATTTGGTGAGCCAAGTGGGATTTGTGTACTGATCATTAGCAACAAGTATCATCAAGATTGCGTGAAAAAATATTGCTGGTATTTCGGAAACTCGTTATTTCTTAGAAGCTTGGCAACCCCTCTCAATGAAAGTGCTTTTCCACAGTCTGTGCCTAGGGCTACTTGAAGAGGAAACAAACCATAGAGACAAAACTGAGAACTCCTTTATTTTCTCAAGTTTCAAAGAGCTACTACAAACCATGTTGGAAGTAGAGTTCCAAATTCATCTATCTATATAGGAGAGAACAGAGTGAAACCTAAATATAAAAACTGCTATTGTAGACGAACGCTTCAAACTAGAAGAACAAAATTTGGTGAGCAAAGTGGGATTTGTGTACTGATCATTAGCAACAAGTATCATCAAGATTTAGTGAAAAAATATTTTCTGGTATTTTGGAAACTCGTTATTTCTTAGAAGCTTGGCAACCCCTCTCAATGAAAGTGCTTTTCCACAGTCTTTGCCTAGGGCTACTTGAAGAGGAAACAAATCATAGAGGACAAGACTGAGAACTCCTTTATTTTGTCAAGTTTCCAAGAGCTACTACAAAACATGTTGGATTTAGAGTTCCAAATTTATCTATCTATATATGAGAGAACAGAGTAAAACCTAAATATAAAAACTGCTACTGTAGACGAACGCTTCAACCTAGAAGAACAAAATTTGTTGAGCCAAGTGGGATTTGTGTACTGATCATTACCATCAAGTATCATCAAGTTTGGGTGAAAAAATATTTGCTGGTATTTCGGAAACTTGTAATTTCTTAGAAGCTTTGCACCCGTCTCAATGAAAGTGCTTTTCCACAGTCTTTGAATAGGGCTACTTGAAGAGGAAACAAACCATGGAGACAAAACTGAGAACGCCTTTATTTTGTCAAGTTTCAAAGAGCTACTACAAACCATGTTGGATTTAGAGTTCCAAATTCATCTATCTATATAGGAGAGAACAGAGGGAAACCTAAATATAAAAACTGCTACTGTAGACGAACGCTTCAACCAGAAGAACAAAATTTGGTGAGCCAAGTGGGATTTGTGTACTGATCATTAGCAACAAGTATCATCAAGTTTGGGTAAAAAATATTTGCTGGTATTTCGGAAACTCGTTATTTCTTAGAAGCTTGGCAACCCCTCTCAATGAAAGTGCTTTTCTACAGTGTGTGCCTAGGGCTACTTGAAGAGGAAACAAACCATAGAGACAAAACTGACTACTCCGTTATTTTTTCAAGTTTCAAACAGCTACTAAAAACCATGTTGGATTTAGAGTTCCAAAACCATCTATTTATATAGGAGAGAACAGAGGGAAACCTAAATATAAATACTGCTACTGTAGACGAACGCTTCAACCTAGAAGAACAAAATTTGGTTAGCCAAGTGGGATTTGTGTACTCATCATTACCACCAATATCATCAAGATTGGGTGAAAAAATATTTGCTGGTATTTCGGAAACTCGTTAGTTCTTAGAAGCTTGGCATCCCATCTCAATGAAAGTGCTTTTCCACAGTCTGTGCCTAGGGCTAATTGAAGAGGAAACAAACCATAGAGACAAAACTGAGAACTCCTTTATTTTTTCAAGTTTCAAAGAGCTACTACAAACCATGTTGGATTTAGAGTTACAAATTCATCTATCTACATATGAGAGAACAGAGTGAAACCTAAATATAAAAACTGCTACTGTAGACGAACGCTTCAACCTAGAAGAACAAAATTTGGTGAGCCAAGTGGGATTTGTGTACTGATCATTACCACCAAGTATCATCAAGATTGGGTGAAAAAATATTTGCTGGTATTTCGGAAACTCGTTAGTTCTTAGAAGCTTGCCAACTCCTCTCAATGAAAGTGCTTTTCCACAGTCTGTGCCTAGGGCTCCTTGAAGATTAAACAAACCATAGAGATAAAACTGACTACTACTTTATTTTGTCAAATTTCAAAGAGCTACTACAAACCATGTTGGATTTAGAGTTACAAATTCATCTATCTACATAGGAGAGAACAGAGTGAAACCTAAATATAAAAACTGCTACTGTAGACGAAAGATTCAAACCAGAAGAACAAAATTTGGTGAGCCAAGTGGGATTTGTGTACTGATCATTAGCAACAAGTATCATCAAGATTGGGTGAAAAAATATTTGCTGGTATTTCGGAAACTCGTTATTTCTTAGAAGCTTGGCAAGCCCTCTCAATAAAAGTGTTTTTCCACAGTCTGTGCCTCGGGCTACTTGAAGAGGAAACAAACCATAGAGACAAAGCTGAGAACTCCTTTATTTTGTCAAGTTTCATAGAGCTACTACAAACCATGTTGGATTTAGAGTTCCAAATTCATCTATCTATATATGAGAGAATAGAGTGAAACCTAAATATAAAAACTGCCACTATAGACAAATGCTTCAACCTATAAGAACAAAATTTGGTGAGCCAAGTGGGATTTGTGTACTGATCATTAAACCAAGTATCATCCAGATTGGGTGAAAGAATATTTGCTGGTATTTCGGAAACTCGTTAGTTCTTAGAAGCTTGGCAACCCATCTCAATGAAAGTGCTTTTCCACAGTGTGTTCCTAGAACTACTTGGAGAGGAAACAAACCATAGAGAAAAAACTGAGAACTCCTTTATTTTGTCAAGTTTCAAAGAGCTACTACAAACCATGTTGGATTTAGAGTTCCAAATTCATCTATCTAAATAGGAGAGAACAGAGGGAAACCTAAATATAAAAACTGCTACTGTAAACGAACGCTTCAACTTAGAAGAACAAAATTTGGTGAGCCAAGTGGGATTTGTATACTGATCATTACCACCAAGTATCATCAAGATTGGGTGAAAAAATATTTGCTGGTATTTCAGAAACTCGTAATTTCTTAGAATCTTGGCAACCCCTCTCAATGAAAGTGCTTTTCCACAGTCTGTGCCTAGGGCTACTTGAAGAGGAAACAAACCATAGAGACAGAACTGAGAACTCCTTTATTTTGTCAAGTTTCATAGAGCTACTACAAACCATGTTTGATTTAGAGTTCCAAATTCATCTATCTATATAGGAGAGAATAGAGGGAAACCTAAATATAAAAACTGCTATTGTAGACAAACGCTTTAAACTAGAAGAACAAAATTTGGTGAGCTAAGTGGGATTTGTGTACTGATCATTAGCAACAAGTATCATCAAGATTTAGTGAAAAAATATTTGCTGGTATTTGGGAAACTCGTTATTTCTTAGAAGCTTGGCAACCACTCTCAATGAAAGTGCTTTTCCACAGTCTGTGCCTAGGGCTTCTTGAAGAGGAAACAAACCATAGAGACAAAACTGAGAACTCCTTTATTTTTTCAAGTTTCAAAGAGCTACTACAAGCCATGTTGGATTTAGATTTCCAAATTCATCTATCTATATAGGAGAGAACAGAGTGAAACCTAAATATAAAAACTGCTATTGTAGACGAACGCTTCAATCTAGAAGAACAAAATTTGGTGAGCAAAGTGGGATTTGTGTACTGATCATTAGCAACAAGTATCATCAATTTAGTGAAAAAATATTTTCTGGTATTTTGGAAATTCGTTAATTCTTAGAAGCTTGGCAACCCCTCTCAATGAAAGTGCTTTTCCACAGTCTGTGCCTAGGGCTACTTGAAGAGGAAACAAATCATAGAGACAAAACTGTGAACTCCTTTATTTTGTCAAGTTTCCAAGAGCTACTAAGAAACATGTTGGATTTAGAGTTCCAAATTCATCTATCTATATATGAGAGAACAGAGTAAAACCTAAATATAAAAACAGCTACTGTAGACTAATGCTTCAACCTAGAAGAACAAAATTTGTTGAGCCAAGTGGGATTTGTGTACTGATCATTACCATCAAGTATCATCAAGATTGGGTGAAAAAATATTTGCTGGTATTTCGGAAACTTGTAATTTCTTAGAAGCTTTGCAACCCCTCTCAATGAAAGTGCTTTTCCACAGTCTTTGAATAGGGCTACTTGAAGAGGAAACAAACCATAGAGACAAAACTGAGAACGCCTTTATTTTGTCAAGTTTCAAAGAGCTACTACAAACCATGTTGGATTTAGAGTTCCAAATTCATCTATCTATATAGGAGAGAACAGAGGGAAACCTAAATATAAAAACTGCTACTGTAGACGAACGCTTCAACCTAGAAGAACAAAATTTGGTGAGCCAAGTGGGATTTGTGTACTGATCATTAGCAACAAGTATCATCAAGTTTGGGTAAAAAATATTTGCTGGTATTTCGGAAACTCGTAATTTCTTAGAAGCTTGGCAACCTCTCTCAATGAAAGTGCTTTTCCACAGTAGGTGCCTAGGGCTTCTTGAAGAGGAAACAAACCGTAGAGACAAAACTGAGAACTCCTTTATTTTGTCAAGTTTCAAAGAGCTAAAACAAACCATGTTGGATTTAGATTTCCAAATTCATCTATCTATGTAGGAGAGAACACAGGAAAACCTAAATATAAATACTGCTACTGTAGACGAACGCTTCAACCTAGAAGAACAAAATTTGGTTAGCCAAGTGGGATTTGTGTACTGATCATTAGCAACAAGTATCATCAAGTTTGGGTAAAAAATATTTGCTGGTATTTCGGAAACTCGTAATTTCTTAGAAGCTTGGCAACCTCTCTCAATGAAAGTGCTTTTCCACAGTAGGTGCCTAGGGCTCTTGAAGAGGAAACAAACCGTAGAGACAAAACTGAGAACTCCTTTATTTTGTCAAGTTTCAAAGAGCTAAAACAAACCATGTTGGATTTAGATTTCCAAATTCATCTATCTATGTAGGAGAGAACACAGGAAAACCTAAATATAAATACTGCTACTGTAGACGAACGCTTCAACCTAGAAGAACAAAATTTGGTTAGCCAAGTGGGATTTGTGTACTCATCATTACCACCAAGTATCATCAAGATTGGGTGAAAAAATATTTGCTGGTATTTCGGAAACTCGTTAGTTCTTAGAAGCTTGCCAACTCCTCTCAATGAAAGCGCTTTTCCACAGTCTGTGCCTAGGGCTCCTTGAAGATTAAACAAACCATAGAGATAAAACTGACTACTACTTTATTTTGTAAAATTTCAAAGAGCTACTACAAACCATGTTGGATTTAGAGTTACAAATTAATCTATCTACATAGGAGAGAACAGAGTGAAACCTAAATATAAAAACTGCTACTGTAGATGAAAGATTCAAACCAGAAGAACAAAATTTGCAGAGCCAAGTGGGATTTGTGTACTGATCATTAGCAACAAGTATCATCAAGATTGGGTGAAAAAATATTTGCTGGTATTTCGGAAACTCGTTATTTCTTAGAAGCTTGGCAACCCCTCTCAATTAAAGTGCTTTTCCACAGTCTGTGCCTAGGGCTACTTGAAGAGGAAACAAACCATAGAGACAAAACTGAGAACTCCTTTATTTTGTCAAGTTTCATAGAGCTACTACAAACCATTATGGATTTAGAGTTCCAAATTCATCTATCTATATATGAGAGAATAGAGTGAAACCTAAATATAAAAACTGCCACTGTAGACAAATGCTTCAACCTAGAAGAACAAAATTTTATGAGCCAAGTGGGATTTGTGTACTGATCATTACAACCAAGTATCATCCAGATTGGGTGAAAAAATATTTGCTGGTATTTCGGAAACTCGTTAGTTCTTAGAAGCTTGGCAACCCATCTCAATGAAAGTGCTTTTCCACAGTGTGTTCCTAGAACTACTTGGAGAGGAAACAAACCATAGAGAAAAAACTGAGAACGCCTTTATTTTGTCAAGTTTCAAAGAGCTACTACAAACCATGTTGGATTTAGAGTTCCAAATTCATCTATCTATATAGGAGAGAACAGAGGGAAACCTAAATATAAAAACTGCTACTGTAGACGAACGCTTCAACCTAGAAGAACAAAATTTGTTGAGCCAAGTGGGATTTGTGTACTGATCATTAGCAACAAGTATCATCAAGTTTGGGTAAAAAATATTCGCTGGTATTTCGGAAACTCGTTATTTCTTAGAAGCTTGGCAACCCCTCTCAATGAAAGTGCTTTTCTACAGTGTGTGCCTAGGGCTACTTGAAGAGGAAACAAACCATAGAGACAAAACTGACTACTCCTTTATTATTTCAAGTTTCAACGAGCTACTAAAAACCATGTTGGATTTAGAGTTCCAAAACCATCTATTTATATAGGAGAGAACAGAGGGAAACCTAAATATAAATACTGCTACTGTAGACGAACGCTTCAACCTAGAAGAACAAAATTTGGTTAGCCAAGTGGGATTTGTGTACTCATCATTTACAACCAAGTATCATCAAGTTTGGGTGAAAAAATATTTGCTGGTATTTCGGAAACTCGTTAGTTCTTAGAAGCTTGGCAACCCATCCCAATGAAAGTGCTTTTCCACAGTCTGTGCCTAGGGCTAATTGAAGAGGAAACAAACCATAGAGACAAAACTGAGAACTCCTTTATTTTTTCAAGTTTCAAAGAGCTACTACAAACCATGTTGGATTTAGAGTTCCAAATTCATCTATCTATATATGAGAGAACAGAGGGAAACCTAAATATAAAAACTGCTACTGTAGACGAACGCTTCAACCTAGAAGAACAAAATTTGGTGAGCCAAGTGGGATTTGTGTACTGATCATTACCCCCAAGTATCATCAAGATTGGGTGAAAAAATATTTGCTGGTATTTCGGAAACTCGTTAGTTCTTAGAAGCTTGCCAACTCCTCTCAATGAAAGCGCTTTTCCACAGTCTGTGCCTAGGGCTCCTTGAAGATTAAACAAACCATAGAGATAAAACTGACTACTACTTTATTTTGTCAAATTTCAAAGAGCTACTACAAACCATGTTGGATTTAGAGTTCCAAATTCATCTATCTTCATAGGAGAGAACAGAGTGAAACCTAAATATAAAAACTGCTACTGTAGATGAAAGATTCAAACCAGAAGAACAAAATTTGCTGAGCCAAGTGGGATTTGTGTACTGATCATTAGCAACAAGTATCATCAAGATTGGGTGAAAAAATATTTGCTGGTATTTCGGAAACTCGTTATTTCTTAGAAGCTTGCCAACCCCTCTCAATTAAAGTGCTTTTCCACAGTCTGTGCCTAGGGCTACTTGAAGAGGAAACAAACCATAGAGACAAAACTGAGAACTCCTTTATTTTGTCAAGTTTCATAGAGCTACTACAAACCATGTTGGATTTAGAGTTCCAAATTCATCTATCTATATATGAGAGAATAGAGTGAAACCTAAATATAAAAACTGCCACTGTAGACAAATGCTTCAACCTAGAAGAACAAAATTTGGTGAGCCAAGTGGGATTTGTGTACTGATCATTACAACCAAGTATCATCCAGATTGGGTGAAAAAATATTTGCTGGTATTTCGGAAACTCGTTAGTTCTTAGAAGCTTGGCAACCCATCTCAATGAAAGTGCTTTTCCACAGTGTGTTCCTAGAACTACTTGGAAAGGAAACAAACCATAGAGAAAAAACTTAGAACTCCTTTATTTTGTCAAGTTTCAAAGAGCTACTACAAACCATGTTGGATTTAGAGTTCCAAATTCATCTATCTAAATAGGAGAGAACAGAGGGAAACCTAAATATAAAAACTGCTATTGTAGACAAACGCTTTAAACTAGAAGAACAAAATTTGGTGAGCTAAGTGGGATTTGTGTACTGATCATTAGCAACAAGTATCATCAAGATTTAGTTAAAAAATATTTGCTGGTATTTCGGAAACTCGTTATTTCTTAGAAGCTTGGCAACCCCTCTCAATGAAAGTGCTTTTCCACAGTCTGTGCCTAGGGCTTCTTGAAGAGGAAACAAACCATAGAGACAAAACTGAGAACTCCTTTATTTTGTCAAGTTTCAAAGAGCTACTACAAACCATGTTGGATTATTTTCCAAATTCATCTATCTATATAGGTGAGAACAGAGGGAAACCTAAATATAAAAACTGCTACTGTAGCCGAACGCTTCAAACTAGAAGAACAAAATTTGGTTAGCCCAGTGGGATTTGTGTACTGATCATGACCACCAAGTATCAACAAGATTGGGTGAAAAAATATTTGCTGGTATTTCGGAAACTCCTTATTTCTTAGAAGCTTGGGAACCCATCTCAATGAAAGTGCTTTTCCACAGTGTGTTCCTAGGGCTACTTGGAGAGAAAACAAACCATAGAGAAAAAACTGAGAACTCCTTTATTTTGTCAAGTTTCAGAGAGCTACTACAAACCATGTTGGATTTAGAGTTCCAAATTCATCTATCTAAATAGGACAGAACAGAGGGAAACCTAAATATAAAAACTGCTACTGTAAACGAACGCTTCAACCTAGAAGAACAAAATTTGATGAGCCAAGTGGGATTTGTGTACTGACCTTACCACCAAGTATCATCAAGATTGGGTGAAAAAATATTTGCTGGTATTTCGGAAACTCGTAATTTCTTAGAAGCTTGGCAACCCCTCTCAATGAAAGTGCTTTTCCACAGTGTGTGCATAGGGCTACTTGAAGAGGAAACAAACCATAGAGACAAAACTGAGAACTCCTTTATTTTGTCAAGTTTCAAAGAGCTACTACAAACCATCTTGTATTTAGAGTCCAAATTCATCTATCTATATAGGAGAGAACAGAGGGAAACCTAAATATAAAAACTGCTCCCGTAGACGAAAGATTCAAACTAGAAGACAAAATTTGGTGAGCCAAGTGGGATTTGTGTACTGATCATTAGCAACAAGTATCACCAAGATTGGGTGAAAAAATATTTGCTGGTATTTCGGAAACTCGTTAGTTCTTAGAAGCTTCGCAACTCTTCTCAATGAAAGTGCTTTCCACAGTCTGTGCCTAGGGCTACTTGAAGAGGAAAAAAACCATAGAGACAAAACTGAGAACTCCTTTATTTTGTCAAGTTTCAAAGAGATACTACAAACCATGTTGGATTTAGAGTTCCAATTTCATCTATCTATATAGGAGAGAACAGAGTGAAACCTAAGTATTAAAATTACTACTATAGACGAACGCTTCAACCTAGAAGAACAAAATTTGGTGAGCCAAGTGGGATGTGCATTTTTCATTACCACCACGTATCATCAAGATTGCGAGAAAAAATATTTGCTGGTATTTCAGAAACACGAAATTTCATGGAAGCTTGGCAACCCCTTTCAATGAAAGTGCTTTTCCACAGTCTCTGCTTAGGGCTATTAAAGAGGAAACAAACCATAGAGACAAAAGGGAGAACTTCTTTATTTTGTCAAGTTTCAAAGAGCTACTACAAACCATGTTAGATTTAGAGTTCCAAATTCATCTATCTATATAGGAGAGAACAGAGAGAAACCTACATATAAAAACGGCTACTGTAGACGAACGCTTCAAAATAGACGAACAAAACTTGGTGAGCCAAGTGGGATTTGTGTACTGATCATTACCAAAATGTATCATCAAGATTGGGAGAAAAAATATTTGCTGGTATTTTGGAAATTCGTAATTTCTTAGAAGCTTGGCAACCCCTCACAATGAAAGTGCTTTTCCACGATCTGTGCCTAGGGCTACTTGAAGAGGAAACAAACCATAGAGACAAACTGAGAACTCCTTTATTTTGTCCAGTTTCAAAGACCTACTACAAACCATGTTGAATTTAGAGTTCCAAATTCATCTATCTATATAGGAGAGAACAGAGGGAAACTTAAATATAAAATCTGCTACTGTAGACAGATGCTTCAACCTAGAAGAACAAAATTTGTTGAGCCAAGTGGTATTTGTGTACTGATCATTACCACCAAGTATCTTCAAGACTGGGTGAAAAAATACTTGCTTGTATTTCGGAATATCGTTAATTCTTAGAAGCTTGGCAACCCCTCTCAATGTAAATGCTTTTCCACAGTCTGTGCCTAGGGCTACTTGGAGAGGAAGCAAACCATAGAGACAAAACTGAGAGCTCCTTTATTTTTTCAAGTTTCAAAGAGCTACTACAAACCATGTTGGATTTAGAGTTCCAAATTCATCTATCTATATAGGAGAGAACAGAGCAAAACGTAAATATAAAAACTGCTACTGTAGACGAACGCTTCAACCTAGAAGAACAAAATTTGGTGAGCCAAGTGGGATTTGTGTACTGATCATTACCTCCAAGTATCATCAAGATTGCGTAAAAAAATATTTGCTGGTATTTCGTAAACTCGTTAATTCTTAGAAGCTTGGCAACCCCTCTCAATGAAAGTGCTTTTCCACAGTCTGTGCCTAGGGCTACTTGAAGAGGAAATAAACCACAGAGACAAAACTGAGAACTCCTTTATTTTGTCAAGTTTCAAAGAGCTACTACAAACCATGTTGGATTTAGAGTTCCAAATTCATCTATGTCTATAGGAGAGAACAGAGTGAGCCTAAATATAAAAACTGCTACTGTAGACGAAAGCTTCAACCTAAAAGAACAAAATTTGGTGAGCCAAGTGGGATTTGTGTACTGATCAATACCACCAAGTATCATCAAGATTCGTTGAAAAAATATTTGCTGGTAGTTTGGATACTCTTTATTTCTTAGAAGCTTGGCAACCCCACTCAATGAAAGTGCTTTTCCACAGTCAGTGCCTAGGGCTACTTGAAGATTAAAGAAACCATAGAGACAAAACTGGGAACTCCTTTATTTTATCAAGTTTCAAAGAGCTACTACAAACCATGTTGGATTTAGAGTTCCAAATTCATCTATCTATATAGGAGAGAAAGAGGGAAACCTAAAAATATAAACTGCTACTGTAAATGAACACTTCAAACTAGAAGAACAAAATTTGGTGAGTCAAGTGGGATTTGTGTACCGATCATTACCACCAAGTATCATCAAGATTGGGTGAAAAAATATTTGCTAGTATTTCGGAAACTGGTTATTTCTCGGAAGCTTGGCCACCCCTTTCAATGAAAGTGCTTTTCCACAGTCTGTGCCTCAAGCTACTTGAAGAAGAAAAAAACCATAGAGACAAAACTGAGAACTACTTTATTTTATCAAGTTTCAAAGAGCTACTACAAACCATGTTGGATTTAGTGTTCCAAATTCATCTATCTATATAGGAGAGAACAGAGGGAAACCTAAATATAAAATCTGCTACTGTAGACGAACGCTTCAACCTAGAAGAACAAAATTTGTTGAGCCAAGTGAAATTTGTGTACTGATCATTACCACCCAGTATCATCAAGATTGGGTGAAAAAATACTTGCTTGTATTTCGGAAAATCGTTAATTCTTAGAAGCTTGGCAACCCCTCTCAATGAAAACGCTTTTTCACAGTCTGTGCCTAGGGCTACTTGAAGAGGAAACAAACCATAGATATAAAACTGAGAGCTCCTTTATTTTGTCAAGTTTCAAAGAGCTACTACAAACCATGTTGGATTTAGAGTTCCAAATTCATCTATCTATATAGGAGAGAACAGAGTGAAACCTAAATATAAAAACTGCTACTGTAGACGAACGCTTCAAACTAGAAGAACAAAATTTGTTGAGCCAAGTGGGATTTGTGTACTGATCAGTACCACCAAGTACAATCAAGATTGGGTGAAAAAATATTTGCTGGTATTTCGGAAACTCGTTATTTCTTAGAAGCTTGGCAACATCTCTCAATGAAAGTGATATTCCACTGTCTGTGCCAAGGGCTCCTTGAAGATTAAACAAACCATAGAGACAAAACTAAGAACTCGTTTATTTTGTCAAGTTTCAAATAGCTACTAGAAACCATGTTTTATTTAGAGTTCCAAATTCATCTATCTATATAGGAGAGAACAGAGGGAAACCTAAATATAAAAACTGCTACTGTAGACAAAAGCTTCAACCTAGAAGAACAAAATTTGGTGAGCCTAGTGGGATTTGTCTTCTGATCATTACCACGAAGTATTATCAAGATTGGGTGAAAAAAATATTTGCTGGTAATTCGGAAAATCGTTAATTCTTAGAATCTTGGCAACCCCTCTCAATGAAAGTGCTTTTCCACAGTCTGTGCCTAGGACTACTTGAAGAGGGAACAAACCATAGAGACAAAACTGAGAACTCCTTTATTTTGTCAAATTTCAAAGAGCTACTACAAACCATGTTGGATTTAGAGTTCCAAATTCATCTATCTATTTAGGAAAGAACAGAGGGAAACCTAAATATAAAAACTGCTACTGTAGACGAACGCTTCAAACTAGAAGAACAAAATTTGGTGAGCCAAGTGCGATTTGTGTACTGATCATTAGCAACAAGTATCATGAAGATTGGGTGAAAAAATATTTGCTGGTGTTTCGGAAACTCGTTATTTCTTAGAAGCTTGGCAACCCAGCTTAATGAAAGTGCTTTTCCACAGTCTGTGCCTAGGGCTACTTGATGAGGAAACAAACCATAGAGACAAAACTGAGAACTCCTTTATTTTTTCAAGTTTCAAAGAGCTACTACAAACCATCTTCTATTTCGAGTTCCAAATTCATCTATCTATATATGAGAGAAAAGAGTAAAACCTAAATATAAAAACTGCTACTGAAGATGAACGCTTCAACCTAGAAGAACAAAATTTGGTGAGCCAAGTGGGATTTGTGTACTGATCATTACCACCAAGTATCATCAAGATTGGGTGAAAAAATATTTGCTGTTATTTCGGAAACTCGTTATTTCTAAGAAGCTTGGCAACCCCTCTCAATGAAAGTGCTTTTCCACAGTCTGTGCCTAGGGCTACTTGAAGAGGAAACAAACCATAGAGAAAAAACTGAGAACTCCTTCATTTTGTCAAGTTTCAAAGAGCTACTACAATCCATGTTGGATTTAGAGTTCCAAATTCATCTATCAATATAGGAGAGAACAGAGAGAAAAAAAAATATAAAAACTGCTACTGTAGACGAACGCTTCAACCTAGAAGAACAAAATTTGGTGAGCCAAGTGGGATTTGTGTACTGATCATTACCACCAAGTATCATCAAGATTGGGTGAAAAAATATTTGCTGGTATTTCGGAAACTCGTATTTTCTTGGAAGCTTGGCAACCCTTTTCAATGAAAGTGCTTTTCCACAGTCTCTGCTTAGGGCTACTTGAAGAGGAAACAATTCATAGAGACAAAACTGAGTACTACTTTATTTTTTTAAAGATTCAAAGAGCTACTAAAAACCATGTTGGATTTATAGTTCCAAGTTCATCTATCTATATAGGAGAGAACAGAGGGAAACCTAATAATATATACTGCTACTGTAAATGAACGCTTCAAACTAGAAGAACAAAATTTGGTGAGTCAAGTGGGATTTGTGTACCGATCATTACCACCAAGTATCATCAAGATTGGGTGAAAAAATATTTGCTGGTATTTCGGAAACTCGTATTTTCTTGGAAGCTTGGCAACCCTTTTCAATGAAAGTGATTTTCCACAGTCTGTGCCTAGGGCTACTTGAAGACTAAACAAACCATAGAGACTAAACTGAGAAATCCTTTATTTTGTCAGGTTTCAAAGAGCTACTACAAACCATGTTGGATTTAGAGTTCCAAATTCATCTATCTATATAGGAGAGAACAGAGGGAAACCTAAATATAAAAACTGCTACTGTAGACGAAAGCTTCAACCTAGAAGAACAAAATTTGTTGAGCCAAGTGGGATTTGTGTACTGATCATTACCTCCAAGTATGATCAAGTTTGGGTGAAAAAATATTTCCTGGTATTTCGGAAACTCGTTATTTCTTAGAAGCTCGGCAACCCCTCTCAATGAAAGTGCTTTTCCACAGTCTGTGCCTAGGGCTACTTGAAGAGGAAACAAACCATAGGGACAAAACAGAGACCTCCTATATTTTTTCAAGTTTCAAAGAGCTACTACAAACCATGTTGGATTTAGAGTTCCAAATTCATCTATCTATATAGGAGAGAAAGAGGGAAACCTTAATATAAAAACTGCTACTGTAGACGAACGCTTCAACCTAGAAGAACAAAATTTGGTGAGCCAAGTGGGATTTGTGTACTGATCATTACCACCAAGTATCATCAAGATTGGGTGAAAAAATATTTGCTGGTATTTCGGAAACTCGTATTTTCTTGAAAGCTTGGCAACAGTTTTCAATGAAAGTGATTTTCCACAGTCTGTGCCTAGAGCTACTTGAAGAGGAAACAAACCATAGAGACAAAACTGAGAACTACTTTATTTTGTCAAGTTTCAAAGAGCTACTACAAACCATGTTGAATTTAGAGTTACAAATTCATCTATCTATATAGGAGAGAACAGAGGGAAACCTATATATAAAAACTGCTACTGTAGACGAACGCTTCAACCTAGAAGAACAAAATTTGGTGAGCCAAGTGGGATTTGTGTACGGATCACTACCACCAAGTACAATCAAGATTGGGTGAAAAAATACTTGCTGGTATTTCGAAAACTCGTGAATTCATGGAAGCTTGGCAACCCCTCTCAATGAAAATGCTTTTCCACAGTCTGTGCCTAGGGCTACTTGAAGAGGAAACAAACCATAGACACAAAACTGAGAACTCCTTTTTGGTCAAGTTTCAAAGAGCTAGTAGTAACCATGTTGGATTTAGAGTTCCAAATTCTTCTATCTATATATGAGAGAACAGAGTGAAACCTAAATATAAAAACTGCTACTGTAGACGAACGCTTCAACCTAGAAGAACAAAATTAGGTGAGCGAAGTTGGATTTGTGTACTGATCATTTCCACCAAGTGTCATCAAGATTGGGTGAAAAAATATTTGCTGGTATTTCGGAAACTCGTTATTTCTTAGAAGCTTGGCAACCCCTCTCAATGAAAGTGCTTTTCCACAGTCTGTGCCTAGGGCTTTTTGAAGATTAAACAAACCATAGAGACAAAACTGAGAACTCCTTTATTTGTCAACTTTCAAAGAGCTACTAAAAACCATGTTGGATTTAGAGTTCCAAATTCATCTATCTATATAGGAGAGAAAGAGGGAAACCTAAATATAAAAACTGATACTGTAGACGAACGCTTCAACCTAGAAGAACAAAATTTGGTGAGCCAAGTGGGATTTGTGTACTGATCATTACCAAAACGTATCTTCAAGATTGGGTGAAAAAATATTTGCTGGTATTTCGGAAACTCGTATTTTCTTGGAAGCTTGGCAACCCTTTTCAATGAAAGTGCTTTTCCACAGTCTCTGCTTAGGGCTACTTGAAGAGGAACAATTCATAGAGACAAAACTGAGTACTACTTTTTTTTTGTCAAGTTTCAAAGAGCTACTAAAAACCATGTTGGATTTATAGTTCAAAATTCATTTATCTTTATAGGAGAGAACAGAGGGAAACCTAAAAATATAAACTGCTACTGTAAATGAACACTTCAAACTAGAAGAACAAAATTTGGTGAGTCAAGTGGGATTTGTGTACCGATCATTACCACCAAGTATCATCAAGATTGGGTGAAAAAATATTGCTAGTATTTCGGAAACTGGTTATTTCTTGGAAGCTGGGCCACCCCGTTCAATGAAAGTGCTTTTCCACAGTTTGTGCCTCAAGCTACTTGAAGAGGAAACAAACCATAGAGACAAAACTGAGAACTACTTTATTTTATCAAGTTTCAAAGAGCTACTACAAACCATGTTGGATTTAGTGTTCCAAATACATCTATCTATATAGGAGAGAACAGAGGGAAACCTAAATATAAAATCTGCTACTGTAGACGAACGCTTCTACCTAGAAGAACAAAATTTGTTGAGCCAAGTGAAATTTGTGTACTGATCATTACCACCCAGTATCATCAAGATTGGGTGAAAAAATACTTGCTTGTATTTCGGAAAATCGTTAATTCTTAGAAGCTTGGCAACCCCTCTCAATGAAAACGCTTTTTCACAGTCTGTGCCTAGGGCTACTTGAAAAGGAAACAAACCATAGAGATAAAACTGAGAGCTCCTTTATTTTGTCAAGTTTCAAAGAGCTACTACAAACCATGTTGGATTTAGAGTTCCAAATTCATCTATCTATATAGGAGAGAACAGAGTGAAACCTAAATATAAAAACTGCTACTGTAGACGAACGCTTCAAACTAGAAGAACAAAATTTGGTGAGCCAAGTGGGATTTGTGTACTGATCAGTACCACCAAGTACAATCAAGATTGGGTGAAAAAATATTTGCTGGTATTTCGGAAACTCGTTATTTCTTAGAAGCTTGGCAACATCTCTCAATGAAAGTGCTTTTCCACTGTCTGTGCCAAGGGCTCCTTGAAGATTAAACAAACCATAGAGACAAAACTAAGAACTCGTTTATTTTGTCAAGTTTCAAATAGCTACTACAAACCATGTTTTATTTAGAGTTCCAAATTCATCTATCTATATAGGAGAGAACAGAGATAAACCTAAATATAAAAACTGCTACTGTAGACGAACGCTTCAACCTAGAAGAACAAAATTTGGTGAGCCAAGTGGGATTTGTGTACTGATCATTACCACCAAGTATCATCAAGATTGGGTGAAAAAATATTTGCTGGTATTTCGGAAACTCGTATTTTCTTGGAAGCTTGGCAACCCCTCTCAATGAAAGTGCTTTTCCACAGTCTGTGCCTAGGACTACTTGAAGAGGGAACAAACCATAGAGACAAAACTGAGAACTCCTTTATTTTGTCAAATTTCAAAGAGCTACTACAAACCATGTTGGATTTCGAGTTCCAAATTCATCTATCTATATATGAGAGAAAAGAGTAAAACCTAAATATAAAAACTGCTACTGTAGATGAACGCTTCAACCTAGAAGAACAAAATTTGGTGGGCCAAGTGGGATTTGTGTACTGATCATTACCACCAAGTATCATCAAGATTGGGTGAAAAAATATTTGCTGTTATTTCGGAAACTCGTTATTTCTAAGAAGCTTGGCAACCCCTCTCAATGAAAGTGCTTTTCCACAGTCTGTGCCTAGGGCTACTTGAAGAGGAAACAAACCATAGGGAAAAAACTGAGAACTCCTTCATTTTGTCAAGTTTCAAAGAGCTACTACAATCCATGTTGGATTTAGAGTTCCAAATTCATCTATCAATATAGGAGAGAACAGAGAGAAACCAAAATATAAAAACTGCTACTGTAGACGAACGCTTCAACCTAGAAGAACAAAATTTGGTGAGCCAAGTGGGATTTGTGTACTGATCATTACCACCAAGTATCATCAAGATTGGGTGAAAAAATATTTGCTGGTATTTCGGAAACTCGTATTTTCTTGGAAGCTTGGCAACCCTTTTCAATGAAAGTGCTTTTCCACAGTCTCTGCTTAGGGCTACTTGAAGAGGAAACAATTCATAGAGACAAAACTGAGTACTACTTTATTTTTTTCAAGATTCAAAGAGCTACTAAATACCATGTTGGATTTATAGTTCCAAATTCATCTATCTATATAGGAGAGAACAGAGGGAAACCTAATAATATATACTGCTACTGTAAATGAACGCTTCAAACTAGAAGAACAATATTTGGTGAGTCAAGTGGGATTTGTGTACCGATCATTACCACCAAGTATCATCAAGATTGGGTGAAAAAATATTTGCTAGTATTTCGGAAACTGGTTATTTCTTGGAAGCTTGGCAACCCCTTACAATGAAAGTGCTTTTCCACAGTCTGTGCCTAGGGCTACTTGAAGACTAAACAAACCATAGAGACAAAACTGAGAAATCCTTTATTTTGTCAGGTTTCAAAGAGCTACTACAAACCATGTTGGATTTAGAGTTCCAAATTCATCTATCTATATAGGAGAGAACATAGGGAAACCTAAATATAAAAACTGCTACTGTAGACGAAAGCTTCAACCTTGAAGAACAACATTTGTTGAGCCAAGTGGGATTTGTGTACTGATCATTAGCTCCAAGTATGATCAAGTTTGGGTGAAAAAATATTTGCTGGTATTTCGGAAACTCATTATTTCTTAGAAGCTCGGCAACCCCTCTCAATGAAAGTGCTTTTCCACAGTCTGTGCCTAGGGCTACTTGAAGAGGAAACAAACCATAGAGACAAAACAGAGACCTCCTATATTTTTTCAAGTTTCAAAGAGCTACTACAAACCATGTTGGATTTAGAGTTCCAAATTCATCTATCCATATAGGAGAGAACAGAGTGAAACCTAAATATAAAAACTGCTACTGTAGACGAACGCTTCAAACTAGAAGAACAAAATTTGGTGAGCCAAGTGGGATTTGTGGACTGATCTTTACCACCAAGTATCATCAAGATTGGGTGAAAAAATGTTTGCTGGTATTTCGGAAACTCGTTATTTCTTAGAAGCTTGGCAACCCCTCTCAATGAAAGTGCTTTTCCACAGTCTGTGCCTAGGGCTCCTTTAAGATTAAACAAACCATAGAGACAAAACTGAGAACTCCTTTATTTGTCAAGTTTAAAAGAGCTACTACAAACCATGTTGGATTTAGAATTCCAAATTCATCTATCTATATAGGAGAGAAAGAGGGAAACCTTAATATAAAAACTGCTACTGTAGACGAACGCTTCAACCTAGAAGAACAAAATTTGGTGAGCCAAGTGGGATTTGTGTACTGATCATTACCACCAAGTATCATCAAGATTGGGTGAAAAAATATTTGCTGGTATTTCGGAAACTCGTATTTTCTTGGAAGCTTGGCAACCCTTTTCAATGAAAGTGATTTTCCACAGTCTGTGCCTAGAGGTACTTGAAGAGGAAACAAACCATAGAGACAAAACTGAGAACTACTTTATTTTGTCAAGTTTCAAAGAGCTACTACAAACCATGTTGAATTTAGAGTTACAAATTCATCTATCTATATAGGAGAGAACAGAGGGAAACCTAAATATAAAAACTGCTACTGTAGACGAACGCTTCAACCTAGAAGAACAAAATTTGGTGAGCCAAGTGGGATTTGTGTACGGATCACTACCACCAAGTACAATCAAGATTGGGTGAAAAAATACTTGCTGGTATTTCGAAAACTCGTGAATTCATGGAAGCTTGGCAACCCCTCTCAATGAAAATGCTTTTCCACAGTCTGTGCCTAGGGCTACTTGAAGAGGAAACAAACCATAGACACAAAACTGAGAACTCCTTTTTTGTCAAGTTTCAAAGAGCTAGTAGTAACCATGTTGGATTTAGAGTTCCAAATTCTTCTATCTATATATGAGAGAACAGAGTGAAACCTAAATATAAAAACTGCTACTGTAGACGAACGCTTCAACCTAGAAGAACAAAATTAGGTGAGCGAAGTTGGATTTGTGTACTGATCATTTCCACCAAGTGTCATCAAGATTGGGTGAAAAAATATTTGCTGGTATTTCGGAAACTCGTTATTTCTTAGAAGCTTGGCAACCCCTCTCAATGAAAGTGCTTTTCCACAGTCTGTGCCTAGGGCTTTTTGAAGATTAAACAAACCATAGAGACAAAACTGAGAACTCCTTTATTTGTCAACTTTCAAAGAGCTACTACAAACCATGTTGGATTTAGAGTTCCAAATTCATCTATCTATATAGGAGAGAAAGAGGGAAACCTAAATATAAAAACTGCTACTGTAGACGAACGCTTCAACCTAGAAGAACAAAATTTGGTGAGCCAAGTAGGATTTGTGTAATTGTCATTACCAATACGTATCATCAAGTTTGGGTGAAAAAATATTTGCTGGTATTTCGGAAACTCGTAATTTCTTGGAAGCTTTGCAACCCTTTTCAATGAAAGTGTTTTTCCACAGTCTGTGCCTAGAGCTACTTGAAGAGGAAACAAACCATAGAGACAAAACAGAGAACTACTTTATTTTGTCAAGTTTCAAAGAGCTACTACAAACCATGTTGGATTTAGACTTCCAAATTCATCTATCTATATAGGAGAGAACAGAGGAAAACCTAAATATAAAAACTGATACTGCAGACGAACGCTTCAAACTAGAAGAAGAAATTTTGGTGAGTCAAGTGGGATTTGTGTACCGATCATTACCACAAAGTATCATCAAGATTGGGTGAAAAAATATTTGCTGGTATTTCGGAAAATCGTTAATTCTTAGAATCTTGGCAACCCCTCTCAATGAAAGTGCTTTTCCACAGTCTGTGCCTAGGACTACTTGAAGAGGAAACAAACCATAGAGAAAAAACTGAGAACTCCTTTATTTTGTCAAGTTTCAAAGAACTACTACAAACCATGTTGGATTTAGAGTTCCAAATTCATCTATCTATATAGGAAAGAACAGAGGGAAACCTAAATATAAAAACTGCTACTGTAGACGAACGCTTCAACCTAGAAGAACAAAATTCGGTGAGCCATGTGGGACTTGTGTACTGATCATTACCACCAAGTATCATCAAGATTGGGTGAAAAAATATTTGCTGGTATTTCGGAAACTCGTATTTTCTTGGAAGCTTGGCAACCCTTTTCAATGAAAGTGCTTTTCCACAGTCTCTGCTTAGGGCTACTTGAAGAAGAAACAATTCATAGAGACAAAACTGAGTACTACTTTATTTTTTTCAAGATTCAAAGAGCTACTAAAAACCATGTTGGATTTATAGTTCCAAATTCATCTATCTATATAGGAGAGAACAGAGGGAAACCTAATAATATAAACTGCTACTGTAAATGAACGCTTCAAACTAGAAGAACAAAATTTGGTGAGTCAAGTGGGATTTGTGTACCGATCATTACCACCAAGTATCATCAAGATTGGGTGAAAAAATATTTGCTAGTATTTCGGAAACTGGTTATTTCTTGGAAGCTTGTCCACCCCTTTCAATGAAAGTGCTTTTCCACAGTCTGTGCCTCGAGCTACTTGAAGAGGAAACAAACCATAGAGACAAAACTGAGAAATCCTTTATTTTGTCAGGTTTCAAAGAGCTACTACAAACCATGTTGGATTTAGAGTTCCAAATTCATCTATCTATATAGGAGAGAACAGAGGGAAACCTAAATATAAAAACTGCTACTCTACACGAAAGCTTCAACCTAGAAGAACAAAATTTGTTGAGCCAAGTGGGATTTGTGTACTGATCATTAGCTCCAAGTATGATCATGTTTGGGTGAAAAAATATTTGCTGGTATTTCGGAAACTCGTTATTTCTTAGAAGCTCGGCAAACCATCTCAATGAAAGTTCTTTTCCACAGTCTGTGCCTAGGGCTACTTGAAGAGGAAACAAACCATAGAGACAAAACTGAGAACTCCTATATTTTTTCAAGTTTCAAAGAGCTACTACAAAACATGTTGGATTTGGAGTTCCAAATTCATCTATCCATATAGGAGAGAACAGAGTGAAACCTAAATATAAAAACTGCTACTGTAGACGAACGCTTCAAACTAGAAGAAGAAATTTTGGTGAGTCAAGTGGGATTTCTGTACCGATCATTACCACCAAGTATCATCAAGATTGGGTGAAAAAATATTTGCTGGTTTTTCGGAAACTGGTTATTTCTTAGAAGCTTGGCCACCCCTTTCAATGAAAGTGCTTTTCCACAGTCTGTGCCTTGAGCTACTTGAAGAGGAAACAAACCATAGAGACAAAACTGAGAACTACTTTATTTTGTCAAGTTTCAAAGAGCTACTACAAACCATGTTGAATTTAGAGTTACAAATTCATCTATCTATATAGGAGAGAACAGAGGGAAATCTAAATATAAAAACTGCTACTGTAGACGAACGCTTCAACCTAGAAGAACAAAATTTGGTGAGCCAAGTGGGATTTGTGTACTGGTCATTACCACCACGTATCATCAAGATTGGGTGAAAAAATATTTGCTGTAATTTTATTAACTCGTAATTTCTTGGAAGCTTGTCCACCCCTTTCAATGAAAGTGCTTTTCCACAGTCTGTGCCTCGAGCTACTTGAAGAGTAAACAAACCATAGAGACAAAACTGAAAACTCCTTTATTTTGTCAAGTTTCAAAGAGCTACTACAAACCATGTTGGATTTAGAGTTCCAAATTCATCTATCTATATAGGAGAGAAAGAGGGAAACCTAAATATAAAAACTGCTACTGTAGACGAACGCTTCAAACTAGAAGACGAAATTTTGGTGAGTCAAGTGGGATTGCTGTACCGATCATTACAACCAAGTATCATCAAGATTGGGTGAAAAAATACTTGCTGGTATTTCGAAAACTCGTGAATTCATGGAAGCTTGGCAACCCCTCTCAATGAAAATGCTTTTCCACAGTCTGTGCCTAAGGCTACTTGAAGAGGAAACAAACCATAGAGACAAAACTGAGAGCTCCTTTATTTTGTCAAGTTTCAAAGAGCTACTACAAACCATGTTGGATTTAGAGTTCCAAATTCATCAATCTATATAGGAGAGAACAGAGGTTAACCTAAATATAAAAACTGCTACTGTAGTCGAACGCTTCAACATAGAGGAGCAAAATTTTGTGCGCCAAGTGGGATTTGTGTACTGATCATTAGCTCCAAGTATCATCAAGATTGGGTGAAAAAAATATTTGCTGGTATTTCGGAAACTCGTTATTTCTTAGAAGCTTGGCAACCCCTCTCAATGAAAGTGCTTTTCCGCAGTCTGTGCCTAGAGCTACTTGAAGAGGAAACAAACCATAGAGACAAAACAGAGAACTACTTTATTTTGTCACGTTTCAAAGAGCTACTACAAACCATGTTGGATTTAGTCTTCCAAATTCATCTATCTATATAGGAGAGAACAGAGGAAAACCTAAATATAAAAACTGAAACTGCAGAAGAACGCTTCAAACTAGAAGAAGAAATTTTGGTGAGTCAAGTGGGATTTGTGTACCGATCATTACCAAAAAGTATCATCAAGTTTGGGTGAAAAAATATTTGCTGGTATTTCGGAAAATCATTAATTCTTAGAATCTTGGCAACCCCTCTCAATGAAAGTGCTTTTCCACAGTCTGTGCCTAGGACTACTTGAAGAGGAAACAAACCATAGAGAAAAAACTGAGAACTCCTTTATTTTGTCAAGTTTCAAAGACCTACTACAAACCATGTTGGATTTAGAGTTCCAAATTCATCTATCTATATAGGAAAGAACAGAGGGAAACCTAAATATAAAAACTGCTACTGTAGACGAACGCTTCAACCTAGAAAAACAAAATTTGGTGAGCCAAGTGGGATTTGTGTACTGGTCATTACCGCCACGTATCATCAAGATTGGGTGAAAAAATATTTGCTGTAATTTTATTAACTCGTAATTTCTTGGAAGCTTGGCCACCCCTTTCAATGAAAGTGCTTTTCCACAGTCTGTGCCTCGAGCTACTTGAAGAGTAAACAAACCATAGAGACAAAACTGAAAACTCCTTTATTTTGTCAAGTTTCAAAGAGCTACTACAAACCATGTTGGATTTAGAGTTCCAAATTCATCTATCTATATAGGAGAGAACAGAGGGAAACCTAAATATAAAAACTGCTAATGTACACGAACGCTTCAAACTAGAAGAAGAAATTTTGGTGAGTCAAGTGGGATTGCTGTACCGATCATTACAAACAAGTATCATCAAGATTGGGTGAAAAAATATTTGCTGGTTTTCGGAAACTCGTTATTTCTTGGAAGCTTGGCCACCCCTTTCAATGAAAGTGCTTTTCCACAGTCTGTGCCTAGAGCTACTTGAAGAGGAAACAAACCATAGAGACAAAACTGAGAACTACTTTATTTTGTCAAGTTTCAAAGAGCTACTACAAACCATGTTGAATTTAGAGTTCCAAATTCATCTATCTATATAGGAGAGAACAGAGAAAATCCTAAATATAAAAACTGCTTCTGTAGACGAACGCTTCAACCTAGAAGAACCAAATTTGGTGAGCCAAGTGGGATTTGTGTACTGATCATTACCACCAAGTATCATCAAGATTGGGTGAAAAAATACTTGCTGGTATTTCGAAAACTCGTGAATTCATAGAAGCTTGGCAACCCCTCTCAATGAAAATGCTTTTCCACAGTCTGTGCCTAGGGCTACTTGAAGAGGAAACAAACCATAGAGACCAAACTCAGATCTCCTTTATTTTGTCAAGTTTCAAAGAGCTACTACAAACCATGTTGGATTTAGCGTTCCAAATTCTATATATCTATATAGGAGAGAACAGAGGGAAACCTAAATATAAAAACTGCTACTGTAGACGAACGCTTCAACCTAGAAGAACAAAATTTGGTGAGCCAAGTGGGATTTGTGTACTGATCATTAGCAACAAGTATCATCAAGATTGGGTGAAAAAATATTTGCTGGTATTTCGGAAACTCGTTATTTCTTAGAAGCTTGGCAACCCCTCTCAATGAAAGTGCATTTCCACAGTCTGTGCCTAGGGCTCCTTGAAAATTAAACAAACCATAGAGACAAAACTGAGAACTCCTTTATTTGTCAAGTTTCAAAGAGCTACTACAAACCATGTTGGATTTAGAGTTTCAAATTCATCTATCTATATAGGAGAGAAAGAGGGAAACCTAAATATAAAAACTGCTACTGTAGACGAACGCTTCAACCTAGAATAACAAAATTTAGTGAGCCAAGTGGGATTTGTATACTTGTCATTACCAAAACGTATCATCAAGATTGGGTGAAAAAATATTTGCTGGTTTTTCGGAAACTCATAATTTCTTGGAAGATTGGCAACCCTTTTCAATGAAAGTGCTTTTCCACAGTCTGTGCCTAGAGCTACTTGAAGAGGAAACAAACCATAGAGACAAAACTGAGAACTCCTTTATTTGTCAAGTTTTAAACAGCTACTACAAACCATGTTGGATTTAGAGTTCCAAATTCATCTATCTATATAGGAGAGAACAGAGGGAAACCTAAATATAAATACTGCTACTATAGACGAACGCTTCAAAATAGAAGAAGAAATTTTGGTGAGTCAAGTGGGATTTGTGTACCGATCATTACCACCAAGTATCATCATGATTGGGTGAAAAAATATTTGCTGGTTTTTCGGAAACTCGTTATTTCTTGGAAGCTTGACAACCCCTCTCAATGAAAATGCTTATCCACAGTCTGTGCCTAGGGCTACTTGAAGAGGAAACAAACCAAAGAGACAAAACTGAGAGCTCCTTTATTTTGTCAAGTTTCAAAGAGCTACTACAAACCATGTGGGATTTAGAGTTCCAAATTCATCTATCTATATAGGAGAGAACAGAGGTTAACCTAAATATAAAAACTGCTACTGTAGACGAACGCTTCAACCTAGAAGAACAAAATTAGGTGAGCGAAGTGGGATTTGTGTACTGATCATTTCCACCAAGAATCATCAAGATTGGGTGAAAAAATATTTGCTGGTATTTCGGAAACTCGTTATTTCTTAGAAGCTTGGCAACCTCTCTCAATGAAAGTGCTTTTCCACAGTCTGTGCCTAGGGCTTTTTTAAGATTAAACAAACCATAGAGACAAAATTGAGAACTCCTTTATTTGTCAAGTTTCAAAGAGCTACTACAAACCATGTTGGATTTAGAGTTCCAAATTCATCTATCTATATAGGAGAGAACAGAGGGAAACCTAAATATAAAAACTGCTACTGTAGACGAACGCTTCAACCTAGAAGAACAAAATTTGGTGAGCCAAGTGGGATTTGTGTACGGATCACTACCACCAAGTACAATCAAGATTGGGTGAAAAAATACTTGCTGGTATTTCGAAAACTCGTGAATTCATGGAAGCTTGGCAACCCCTCTCAATGAAAATGCTTTTCCACAGTCTGTGCCTAGGGCTACTTGAAGAGGAAACAAACCATAGACACAAAACTGAGAACTCCTTTTTTGTCAAGTTTCAAAGAGCTAGTAGTAACCATGTTGGATTTAGAGTTCCAAATTCTTCTATCTATATATGAGAGAACAGAGTGAAACCTAAATATAAAAACTGCTACTGTAGACGAACGCTTCAACCTAGAAGAACAAAATTAGGTGAGCGAAGTTGGATTTGTGTACTGATCATTTCCACCAAGTGTCATCAAGATTGGGTGAAAAAATATTTGCTGGTATTTCGGAAACTCGTTATTTCTTAGAAGCTTGGCAACCCCTCTCAATGAAAGTGCTTTTCCACAGTCTGTGCCTAGGGCTTTTTGAAGATTAAACAAACCATAGAGACAAAACTGAGAACTCCTTTATTTGTCAACTTTCAAAGAGCTACTACAAACCATGTTGGATTTAGAGTTCCAAATTCATCTATCTATATAGGAGAGAAAGAGGGAAACCTAAATATAAAAACTGCTACTGTAGACGAACGCTTCAACCTAGAAGAACAAAATTTGGTGAGCCAAGTAGGATTTGTGTAATTGTCATTACCAATACGTATCATCAAGTTTGGGTGAAAAAATATTTGCTGGTATTTCGGAAACTCGTAATTTCTTGGAAGCTTTGCAACCCTTTTCAATGAAAGTGTTTTTCCACAGTCTGTGCCTAGAGCTACTTGAAGAGGAAACAAACCATAGAAACAAAACAGAGAACTACTTTATTTTGTCAAGTTTCAAAGAGCTACTACAAACCATGTTGGATTTAGACTTCCAAATTCATCTATCTATATAGGAGAGAACAGAGGAAAACCTAAATATAAAAACTGATACTGCAGACGAACGCTTCAAACTAGAAGAAGAAATTTTGGTGAGTCAAGTGGGATTTGTGTACCGATCATTACCACAAAGTATCATCAAGATTGGGTGAAAAAATATTTGCTGGTATTTCGGAAAATCGTTAATTCTTAGAATCTTGGCAACCCCTCTCAATGAAAGTGCTTTTCCACAGTCTGTGCCTAGGACTACTTGAAGAGGAAACAAACCATAGAGAAAAAACTGAGAACTCCTTTATTTTGTCAAGTTTCAAAGAACTACTACAAACCATGTTGGATTTAGAGTTCCAAATTCATCTATCTATATAGGAAAGAACAGAGGGAAACCTAAATATAAAAACTGCTACTGTAGACGAACGCTTCAACCTAGAAGAACAAAATTCGGTGAGCCATGTGGGATTTGTGTACTGATCATTACCACCAAGTATCATCAAGATTGGGTGAAAAAATATTTGCTGGTATTTCGGAAACTCGTATTTTCTTGGAAGCTTGGCAACCCTTTTCAATGAAAGTGCTTTTCCACAGTCTCTGCTTAGGGCTACTTGAAGAAGAAACAATTCATAGAGACAAAACTGAGTACTACTTTATTTTTTTCAAGATTCAAAGAGCTACTAAAAACCATGTTGGATTTATAGTTCCAAATTCATCTATCTATATAGGAGAGAACAGAGGGAAACCTAATAATATAAACTGCTACTGTAAATGAACGCTTCAAACTAGAAGAACAAAATTTGGTGAGTCAAGTGGGATTTGTGTACCGATCATTACCACCAAGTATCATCAAGATTGGGTGAAAAAATATTTGCTAGTATTTCGGAAACTGGTTATTTCTTGGAAGATTGTCCACCCCTTTCAATGAAAGTGCTTTTCCACAGTCTGTGCCTCGAGCTACTTGAAGAGGAAACAAACCATAGAGACAAAACTGAGAAATCCTTTATTTTGTCAGGTTTCAAAGAGCTACTACAAACCATGTTGGATTTAGAGTTCCAAATTCATCTATCTATATAGGAGAGAACAGAGGGAAACCTAAATATAAAAACTGCTACTCTACACGAAAGCTTCAACCTAGAAGAACAAAATTTGTTGAGCCAAGTGGGATTTGTGTACTGATCATTAGCTCCAAGTATGATCATGTTTGGGTGAAAAAATATTTGCTGGTATTTCGGAAACTCGTTATTTCTTAGAAGCTCGGCAAACCATCTCAATGAAAGTTCTTTTCCACAGTCTGTGCCTAGGGCTACTTGAAGAGGAAACAAACCATAGAGACAAAACTGAGAACTCCTATATTTTTTCAAGTTTCAAAGAGCTACTACAAACCATGTTGGATTTGGAGTTCCAAATTCATCTATCCATATAGGAGAGAACAGAGTGAAACCTAAATATAAAAACTGCTACTGTAGACGAACGCTTCAAACTAGAAGAAGAAATTTTGGTGAGTCAAGTGGGATTTCTGTACCGATCATTACCACCAAGTATCATCAAGATTGGGTGAAAAAATATTTGCTGGTTTTTCGGAAACTCGTTATTTCTTAGAAGCTTGGCCACCCCTTTCAATGAAAGTGCTTTTCCACAGTCTGTGCCTTGAGCTACTTGAAGAGGAAACAAACCATAGAGACAAAACTGAGAACTGCTTTATTTTGTCAAGTTTCAAAGAGCTACTACAAACCATGTTGAATTTAGAGTTACAAATTCATCTATCTATATAGGAGAGAACAGAGGGAAACCTAAATATAAAAACTGCTACTGTAGACGAACGCTTCAACCTAGAAGAACAAAATTTGGTGAGCCAAGTGGGATTTGTGTACTGGTCATTACCACCACGTATCATCAAGATTGGGTGAAAAAATATTTGCTGTAATTTTATTAACTCGTAATTTCTTGGAAGCTTGTCCACCCCTTTCAATGAAAGTGCTTTTCCACAGTCTGTGCCTCGAGCTACTTGAAGAGTAAACAAACCATAGAGACAAAACTGAAAACTCCTTTATTTTGTCAAGTTTCAAAGAGCTACTACAAACCATGTTGGATTTAGAGTTCCAAATTCATCTATCTATATAGGAGAGAAAGAGGGAAACCTAAATATAAAAACTGCTACTGTAGACGAACGCTTCAAACTAGAAGAAGAAATTTTGGTGAGTCAAGTGGGATTGCTGTACCGATCATTACAACCAAGTATCATCAAGATTGGGTGAAAAAATACTTGCTGGTATTTCGAAAACTCGTGAATTCATGGAAGCTTGGCAACCCCTCTCAATGAAAATGCTTTTCCACAGTCTGTGCCTAAGGCTACTTGAAGAGGAAACAAACCATAGAGACAAAACTGAGAGCTCCTTTATTTTGTCAAGTTTCAAAGAGCTACTACAAACCATGTTGGATTTAGAGTTCCAAATTCATCAATCTATATAGGAGAGAACAGAGGTTAACCTAAATATAAAAACTGCTACTGTAGTCGAACGCTTCAACATAGAGGAGCAAAATTTTGTGCGCCAAGTGGGATTTGTGTACTGATCATTAGCTCCAAGTATCATCAATATTGGGTGAAAAAAATATTTGCTGGTATTTCGGAAACTCGTTATTTCTTAGAAGCTTGGCAACCCCTCTCAATGAAAGTGCTTTTCCGCAGTCTGTGCCTAGAGCTACTTGAAGAGGAAACAAACCATAGAGACAAAACAGAGAACTACTTTATTTTGTCACGTTTCAAAGAGCTACTACAAACCATGTTGGATTTAGTCTTCCAAATTCATCTATCTATATAGGAGAGAACAGAGGAAAACCTAAATATAAAAACTGAAACTGCAGAAGAACGCTTCAAACTAGAAGAAGAAATTTTGGTGAGTCAAGTGGGATTTGTGTACCGATCATTACCAAAAAGTATCATCAAGTTTGGGTGAAAAAATATTTGCTGGTATTTCGGAAAATCATTAATTCTTAGAATCTTGGCAACCCCTCTCAATGAAAGTGCTTTTCCACAGTCTGTGCCTAGGACTACTTGAAGAGGAAACAAACCATAGAGAAAAAACTGAGAACTCCTTTATTTTGTCAAGTTTCAAAGACCTACTACAAACCATGTTGGATTTAGAGTTCCAAATTCATCTATCTATATAGGAAAGAACAGAGGGAAACCTAAATATAAAAACTGCTACTGTAGACGAACGCTTCAACCTAGAAAAACAAAATTTGGTGAGCCAAGTGGGATTTGTGTACTGGTCATTACCGCCACGTATCATCAAGATTGGGTGAAAAAATATTTGCTGTAATTTTATTAACTCGTAATTTCTTGGAAGCTTGGCCACCCCTTTCAATGAAAGTGCTTTTCCACAGTCTGTGCCTCGAGCTACTTGAAGAGTAAACAAACCATAGAGACAAAACTGAAAACTCCTTTATTTTGTCAAGTTTCAAAGAGCTACTACAAACCATGTTGGATTTAGAGTTCCAAATTCATCTATCTTTATAGGAGAGAACAGAGGGAAACCTAAATATAAAAACTGCTAATGTACACGAACGCTTCAAACTAGAAGAAGAAATTTTGGTGAGTCAAGTGGGATTGCTGTACCGATCATTACAAACAAGTATCATCAAGATTGGGTGAAAAAATATTTGCTGGTTTTCGGAAACTCGTCATTTCTTGGAAGCTTGGCCACCCCTTTCAATGAAAGTGCTTTTCCACAGTCTGTGCCTAGAGCTACTTGAAGAGGAAACAAACCATAGAGACAAAACTGAGAACTACTTTATTTTGTCAAGTTTCAAAGAGCTACTACAAACCATGTTGAATTTAGAGTTCCAAATTCATCTATCTATATAGGAGAGAACAGAGAAAATCCTAAATATAAAAACTGCTTCTGTAGACGAACGCTTCAACCTAGAAGAACCAAATTTGGTGAGCCAAGTGGGATTTGTGTACTGATCATTACCACCAAGTATCATCAAGATTGGGTGAAAAAATACTTGCTGGTATTTCGAAAACTCGTGAATTCATAGAAGCTTGGCAACCCCTCTCAATGAAAATGCTTTTCCACAGTCTGTGCCTAGGGCTACTTGAAGAGGAAACAAACCATAGAGACCAAACTCAGATCTCCTTTATTTTGTCAAGTTTCAAAGAGCTACTACAAACCATGTTGGATTTAGCGTTCCAAATTCTATATATCTATATAGGAGAGAACAGAGGGAAACCTAAATATAAAAACTGCTACTGTAGACGAACGCTTCAACCTAGAAGAACAAAATTTGGTGAGCCAAGTGGGATTTGTGTACTGATCATTAGCAACAAGTATCATCAAGATTGGGTGAAAAAATATTTGCTGGTATTTCGGAAACTCGTTATTTCTTAGAAGCTTGGCAACCCCTCTCAATGAAAGTGCATTTCCACAGTCTGTGCCTAGGGCTCCTTGAAAATTAAACAAACCATAGAGACAAAACTGAGAACTCCTTTATTTGTCAAGTTTCAAAGAGCTACTACAAACCATGTTGGATTTAGAGTTTCAAATTCATCTATCTATATAGGAGAGAAAGAGGGAAACCTAAATATAAAAACTGCTACTGTAGACGAACGCTTCAACCTAGAATAACAAAATTTAGTGAGCCAAGTGGGATTTGTATACTTGTCATTACCAAAACGTATCATCAAGATTGGGTGAAAAAATATTTGCTGGTTTTTCGGAAACTCATAATTTCTTGGAAGATTGGCAACCCTTTTCAATGAAAGTGCTTTTCCACAGTCTGTGCCTAGAGCTACTTGAAGAGGAAACAAACCATAGAGACAAAACTGAGAACTCCTTTATTTTGTCAAGTTTTAAACAGCTACTACAAACCATGTTGGATTTAGAGTTCCAAATTCATCTATCTATATAGGAGAGAACAGAGGGAAACCTAAATATAAATACTGCTACTATAGACGAACGCTTCAAAATAGAAGAAGAAATTTTGGTGAGTCAAGTGGGATTTGTGTACCGATCATTACCACCAAGTATCATCATGATTGGGTGAAAAAATATTTGCTGGTTTTTCGGAAACTCGTTATTTCTTGGAAGCTTGACAACCCCTCTCAATGAAAATGCTTATCCACAGTCTGTGCCTAGGGCTACTTGAAGAGGAAACAAACCAAAGAGACAAAACTGAGAGCTCCTTTATTTTGTCAAGTTTCAAAGAGCTACTACAAACCATGTGGGATTTAGAGTTCCAAATTCATCTATCTATATAGGAGAGAACAGAGGTTAACCTAAATATAAAAACTGCTACTGTAGACGAACGCTTCAACCTAGAAGAACAAAATTAGGTGAGCGAAGTGGGATTTGTGTACTGATCATTTCCACCAAGAATCATCAAGATTGGGTGAAAAAATATTTGCTGGTATTTCGGAAACTCGTTATTTCTTAGAAGCTTGGCAACCTCTCTCAATGAAAGTGCTTTTCCACAGTCTGTGCCTAGGGCTTTTTTAAGATTAAACAAACCATAGAGACAAAACTGAGAACTCCTTTATTTGTCAAGTTTCAAAGAGCTACTACAAACCATGTTGGATTTAGAGTTCCAAATTCATCTATCTATATAGGAGAGAAAGAGGGAAACCTAAATATAAAAACTGCTACTGTAGACGAACGCTTCAACCTAGAAGAACAAATTTGGTGAGCCAAGTGGGATTTGTGTACTTGTCATTACCAAAACGTATCATCAAGATTGGGTGAAAAAATATTTGCTGGTATTTCGGAAACTCGTTATTTCTTGGAAGATTGGCAAACATTTCAATGAAAGTGCTTTTCCACAGTCTGTGCCTAGAGCTACTTGAAGAGGAAACAAACCGTAGAGACAAAAGTGAGAACTACTTTATTTTGTCAAGTTTCAAAGAGCTACTACAAACCATGTTGGATTTAGAGTTCCAAATTCATCTATCTATATAGGAGAGAACAGAGGTTAACCTAAATATAAAAACTGCTACTGTAGACGAAAGTTTCAACATAGAAGAACAAAATTTGGTGCGCCAAGTGGGATTTGTGTACTGATCATTAGCTCCAAGTATCATCAAGATTGGGTGAAAAAATATTTGCTCTTATTTCGGAAACTCGTTATTTCTTAGAAGCTTGGCAACCCCTCCAAATGAAAGTGCTTTTCCACAGTCTGTGCCTAGGGCTACTTGAAGAGGAAACAAACCATAGACACAAAACTGAGAACTCCTTTTTTGTCAAGTTTCAAAGAGCTACTAGTAACCATGTTGGATTTAGAGTTCCAAATTCTTCTATCTATATATGAGAGAACAGAGTGAAACCTAAATATAAAAACTGCTACTGTAGACGAACGCTTCTACCTAGAAGAACAAAATTAGGTGCGCGAAGTGGGATTTGTGTACTGATCATTACAACCATGTATCATCAAGATTGGGTGAAAATATATTTGCTGGTATTTCGGAAACTCGTTAATTCTTAGAAGCTTGGCAACCCCTATCAATGAAAATGCTTTTCCACAGTCTGTGCCTAGGGCTCCTTGAAGATTAAACAAACCATAGAGACAAAACTAACAACTCGTTTATTTTGTCAAGGTTCAAAGAGCTACTAGTAACCATGTTGGATTTAGAGTTCCAAGTTCTTCTATCTATATAGGAGAGAACAGAGTGAAACCTAAATATAAAAACTGCTACTGTAGACGAACGCTTCAACCTAGAAGAACAAAATTAGGTGAGTGAAGTGGGATTTGTGTACTGATCATTACCACCAAGTATCATCAAGATTGGGTGAAAAAATATTTGCTGGTGTTTCGGAAACTCGAGATTTCTAAGAAGCTTGGCAGCCCCTCTCAATGAAAGTGCTTTTCCACAGTCTGTGCCTAGGGCTGTTTTAAGATTAAACAAACCATAGAGCCAAAACTGAGAACTCCTTTATTTGTCAAGTTTCAAAGAGCTACTACAAACCATGTTGGATTTAGAGTTCCAAATTCATCTATCTATATAGGAGAGAAAGAGGGAAACCTAAATATAAAAACTGCTACTGTAGACGAACGCTTCAACCTAGAAGAACAAATTTTGGTGAGTCAAGTGGGATTTGTGTACCGATCATTACCACCAAGTATCATCAAGATTGGGTGAAAAAATATTTGCTGGTTTTTCGGAAACTCGTTATTTCTTGGAAGCTTGGCCACCCTTTTCAATTAAAGTGCTTTTCCACAGTCTGTGACTAGAGCTACTTGAAGAGGAAACAAACCATAGAGACAAAACTGAGAACTACTTTATTTTGTCAAGTTTCAAAGAGCTACTACAAACCATGTTGAATTTAGAGTTCCAAATTCATCTATCTATATAGGAGAGAACAGAGGGAAACCTAAATATAAAAACTGCTACTGTAGACGAACGCTTCAACCTAGAAGAACCAAATTTGGTGAGCCAAGTGGGATTTGTGTACTGATCATTACCATCAAGTATCATCAAGATTGGGTGAAAAAATACTTGCTGATATTTCGAAAACTCGTGAATTCATAGAAGCTTGGCAACCCCTCTCAATGAAAAATGCTTTTCCACAGTCTGTGCCTAGGGCTACTTGAAGAGGAAACAAACCAAAGAGACAAAACTGAGAGCTCCTTTATTATGTCAAGTTTCATAGAGCTACTACAAACCATGTTGGATTTAGAGTTCCAAATTCATCTATCTATATAGGAGAGAACAGAGGTTAACCTAAATATAAAAACTGCTACTGTAGACGAACGTATCAACATAGAAGAACAAAATTTGGTGCGCCAAGTGGGATTTGTGTACTGATCATTAGCTCCAAGTATCATCAAGATTCAGTGAAAAAATATTTGCTGGTATTTCGGAAACTTGTTATTTCTTAGAAGCTTGGCAACCCCTCTCAATGAAAGTGCTTTTCCACAGTCTGTGCCTAGGGCTACTTAAAGAGGAAACAAACCATAGACACAAAACTGAGAACTCCTTTTTTGTCAAGTTTCAAAGAGCTACAAGTAACCATGTTGGATTTAGAGTTCCAAATTCTTCTATCTATATATGAGAGAACAGAGTGAAACCTAAATATAAAAACTGCTAATGTAGACGAACGCTTCAACCTAGAAGAACAAATTTTGGTGAGCAAGTGGTATTTGTGGACTGATCATTACCACCAAGTATCATCAAGATTGGGTGAAAAAATACTTGCTGGTATTTCGAAAACTCGTTATTTCTTAGAAGCTCTGCAAACCCTCTCAATGTAAGTGCTTTTCCACAGTCTGTGCCTAGGGCTACTTGAAGAGGAAACATACCATAGAGACAAAACTGAGAACTTCTTTATATTGTCAAGTTTCAAAGAGCTACTACAAACCATGTTGGATTTAGAGTTCCAAATTCATCTATCCATATAGGAGAGAACAGAGTGAAACCTAAATATAAAAACTGCTACTGTAGACGAAAGCTTCAACCTAGAAGAACAAAATTTGGTGAGCCAAGTGGATTTTGTGTACTGATCATTACCACCAAGTATCGTCAAGATTGGCTGAAAAAATATTTGCTGGTATTTCGGAAACTCGTTATTTCTTAGAAGCTTGGCAACCCCTCTCAATGAAAGTGCTTTTCCACAGTCTGTGCCTAGGGCTCCTTGAAAATTAAACAAACCATAGAGACAAAACTGAGAACTCCTTTATTTGTAAAGTTTCAAGGAGCTACTACAAACCATGTTGGATTTAGAGTTCCAAATTCATCTATCTATATAGGAGCGAACAGAGCGAAACCTAAATATAAAAACTGCTACTGTAGACGAACGCTTCAACCTAGAAAAACAAAATTTGGTGAGCCTATTGGGATTTCTGTACTGATAATAACCACCAAGTATCATCAAGATTGGGTGAAAAAATATTTCCTGGTATTTCGGAAAATCGTTATTTCTTAGAAGCTTGGCAATCCCTCTAAATTAAAGTGATTTTCCACAGTCTGTGCCTAGGGCTACTTGAAGAGGAAACAAACCATAGAGACAAAACTGAGAACTCCTTTATTTTGTCAAGTTTCAAAGAGCTACTACAAACCATGTTGGATTTAGAGTTAAAATTCATCTATCTATATATGAGAGAACAGAGGGACACCTAAATATAAAAACTGCTACTGTAGACGAGCGCTTAAACCTAGAAGAACAAAATTTTGAGCCAAGAGGGATTTGTATACTGATCATTAGCACCAAGTATCATCAAGATTGGGTGAAAAAATCTTTGGTTGTATTTCGGAAACTCGTTATTTCTTATAAGCTTGGCAACCCCTCTCAATGAAAGTGCTTTTCCACAGTCTGTGCCTAGGGCTCCTTGAAGATTAAACAAACCATAGAGACAAAACTGAGAACTAATTTATTTTTTCAAGTTTCAAAGAGCTACTACATCCATGTTTAATTTAGAGTTCCAATTTCATCTATCTATATAGGAGAGAACAGAGGGAAACCTAACTATAAAAACTGCTTCTGTGGATGAACGCTTAAACCTAGAAAAACAAAATTTGGTGAGCCAAGTGGGATTTGTGTACTGGTCATTACCACCACGTATCATCAAGATTGGGTGAAAAAATATTTGCTTGTATTTCATAAACTCATAATTTCTTGGAAGCTTGGCAAACCCAATCAATGAAAGTGCTTTTCCACAGTCTGTGCCTAGGGCTCCTTGAAGATTAAAAAAACCATAGAGACAAAACTGAGAACTCCTTTATTTTTTCAAGTTTCAAAGAGCTACTACAACCCATGTTGGATTTAGAGTTCCAAATTCATCTATCTGTATATGAGAGAACAGAGGAAAACCTAAATATAAAAACTGCTACTGTAGAGGAACGCTTAAACCTAGAAGAACAAAATTTGGTGAGCCAAGTGGGATTTGTGTTCTGTTCATTACCACGAAGTATCATCAAGATTGGGTGAAAAAATATTTGCTGGTATTTGGGAAAATCGTTAATTCTTAGAATCTTGGCAACCCCTCTCAATGATAGGGCTTTTCCACAGTCTGTGCCTAGGACTACTTGAAGAGGAAACAACACATAGAGACAAAACTGAGAACTCCTTTATTTTGTCAAGTTTCAAAGAGCTACTACAAACCATGTTGAATTTAGAGTTCCAAATTCATCAATCTATATAGGAGAGAAAGAGGGAAACCTAAATATAAAAACTGCTACTGTAGACGAACGCTTCAACCTAGAAGAACAAAATTTGGTGAGCCAATTGGGATTTGTGTACTTGTCATTACCAAAACGTATCATCAAGATTGGGTGAAAAAATATTTGCTGGTATTTCGGAAACTCGTAATTTCTTGGAAGTTTGCCAACCCTTTTCAATGAAAGTGCTTTTCCACAGTCTCTGCTTAGGGCTACTTAAAGAGGAAACAAATCATAGAGACAAAATTGAGAACTACTTTTTTTGTCAAGGTTCAAAGAGCTACTTCAAATTATGTTGGATTTAGAGTTCCAAATGCATCAATCTATATAGGAGAGAACAGAGGGAAACCTAAATATAAAAACTGCTACTTTAGACGAACGCTTCAACCTAGAAGAACAAAATTTGGTGAGCCAAGTGGGATTTGTGTACTGATCATTACCACCAAGTATCATCAAGATTGGGTGAAAAATATTTGCTGGTATTTCGGAAACTCGTTATTTCTTAGAAGCTCGGCAACCCCTCTCAATGAAAGTGCTTTTCCACAGTCTGTGCCTAGGGCTACTTGAAGAAGAAACAAACCATAAACACAAAACTGAGAACTCCTTTATTTTGTCAAGTATCAAAGAGCTACTAGTAACCATGTTGGATTTAGAGTTCCAAATTTTTCTATCTATATATGAGAGAACAGAGTGAAACCTAAATATAAAAACTGCTACTGTAGTCGAACGCTTCAAACTAGAAGAACAAAATTTGGTGAGCCCAGTGGGATTTGTGTACTGATCAGTACCACCAAGTACAATCAAGATTGGGTGAAAAAATATTTGCTGGTATTTCGGAAACTCGTTATTTCTTAGAAGCTTGGCAACATCTCTCAATGAAAGTGCTTTTCCACTGTCTGTTCCTAGGGCTCCTTGAAGATTAAACAAACCATAGAGACAAACTAAGAATTCGTTTATTTTGTCAAGTTTCAAAGAGCTACTACAAACCATGTTTTATTTAGAGTTCCAAATTCATCTATGTATATATGAGAGAACAGAGGGAAACCTAAATATAAAAACTGCTACTGTAGACAAAAGCTTCAACATAGAAGAACAAAATTTGGTGAGCCAAGTCGGATTTGTCTTCTGATAATTACCACGAAGTATTATCAAGATTGGGTGAAAAAATATTTGCTGGAATTTTATTAACTCGTAATTTCTTGAATGCTTGGCCACCCCTTTCAATGAAACTGTTTTTCCACAGTCTGTGCCTCGAGCTACTTGAAGAGGAAACAAACCATAGAGACAAAACTGAGAACTCCTTTATTTTGTCAGGTTTCAAAGAGCTACTACAAACCATGTTGGATTTAGAGTTCCAAATTCATCTATCTATATAGGAGAAAACAGAGGGAAACCTAAATATAAAAACGGCTACTGTAGACGAAAGCTTCATCCTAGAAGAACAAAATTTGGTGAGCCAAGTGGGATTTGTGTACTTGTCATTACCAAAAAGTATCATCAAGATTGGGTGAAAAAATATTTGCTCGTATTTCGGAAACTCGTAATTTCTTTGAAGATTGGCCACCCCTTTCAATGAAAGTGCTTTTCCACAGTCTGTGCCTAGAGCTACTTGAAGAGGAAACAAACCTAAGAGACAAAACTGAGAGCTCCTTTATTTTGTCAAGTTTCAAAGAGCTACTACAATCCATGTTTGATTTAGAGTTCCAAATTCATCTATCTATATAGGAGAGAACAGAGGTTAACCTAAATATAAAAACTGCTACTGTAGACGAACGTATCAACATAGAAGAACAAAATTTGGTGCGCCAAGTGGGATTTGTGTACTGATCATTAGCTCCAAGTATCATCAAGATTGGGTGAAAAAATATTTGCTGGTATTTCGGAAACTCGTTATTTCTTAGAAGTTTGGCAACCCCTCACAATGAAAGTGCTTTTCCACAGTCTGTGCCTAGGGCTACTTGAAGAGGAAACAAACCATAGACACAAAACTGTGAACTCCTTTTTTGTCAAGTTTCAAAGAGCTACTAGTAACCATGTTGGATTTAGAGTTCCAAATTCTTCTATCTATATATGAGAGAAACAGAGTAAAACCTAAATATAAAAACTGCTACTGTAGACGAACGCTTCAACCTAGAAGAACAAAATTAGGTGAGTGAAGTGGGATTTGTGTACTGATCATTACCACCAAGTATCATCAAGATTGGGTGAAAAAACATTTGCTGGTATTTCGGAAACTCGTTATTTCTTAGAAGCTTGGCAACCCCTCAAAATGAAAGAGCTTTTCCACAGTCTGTGCCTAGGGCTGTTTTAAGATTAAACAAAGCATAGAGCCAAAACTGAGAACTCCTTTATTTGTCAAGTTTCAAAGAACTACTACAAACCATGTTGGATTTAGAGTTCCAAAATCATCTATCTATATAGGAGAGAAAGAGGGAAACCTAAATATAAAAACTGCTACTGTAGACGAACGCTTCAACCGAGAAGAACCAAATTTGGTGAGCCAAGTGGGATTTGTGTACTTCTCATTACCAAAACGTATCATCAGATTGGGTGAAAAAATATTTGCTCGTATTTCGGAAACTCGTAATTTCTTGGAAGATTGGCAACCCTTTTCAATGAAAGTGCTTTTCCACAGTCTGTGCCTAGAGCTACTTGAAGAGGAAACAAACCAAAGAGACAAAACTGAGAACTACTTTATTTTGTCAAGTTTCAAAGAGCTACTACAAACCATGTTGGATTTAGAGTTCCAAATTCATCTATCTATATAGGAGAGAACAGAGGGAAACCTAAATATAAAAACTGCTACTGTAGGCGAACGCTTCAAACTAGAAGAAGAAATTTTGGTGATTCAAGTGGGATTTGTGTACCAATCATTACCACCAAGTATCATCAAGATTGGGTGAAAAAACATTTGCTGGTTTTTCGGAAACTCGTTATTTCTTGGAAGCTTGGCCACCACTTTCAACGAAAGTGCTTTTCCACAGTCTGTGCCTAGAGCTACTTGAAGAGGAAACAAACCATAGAGACAAAACTGAGAACTACTTTATTTTGTCAAGTTTCAAAGAGCTACTACAAACCATGTTGAATTTAGAGTTCCAAATTCATCTATCTATATAGGAGAGAACAGAGGGAAACCTAAATATAAAAACTGCTACTGTAGACGAAAGTATCAACATAGAAGAACAAAATTTGGTGCGCCAAGTGGGATTTGTGTACTGATCATTACCACCAAGTATCATCAAGATTGGGTGAAAAAATACTTCCTGGTATTTCGAAAACTCGTGAATTCATAGAAGCTTGGCAACCCCTCTCAATGAAAATGCGTTTCCACAGTCTGTGCCTAGGGCTACTTGAAGAGGAAACAAACCAAAGAGACAAAACTGAGAGCTCCTTTATTTTGTCAAGTTTCAAAGAGCTACTACAAACCATGTTGGATTTAGAGTTCCAAATTCATCTATCTATATAGGAGATAAAGAGGGAAACCTAAATATAAAAACTGCTACTGTAGACGAACGCTTCAACCTAGAAGAACCAAATTTGGTGAGCCAAGTGGGATTTATGTACTTCTCATTACCAAAACGTATCATCAAGATTGGGTGAAAAAATATTTGCTCGTATTTCGGAAACTCGTAATTTCTTGGAAGATTGGCAACCCTTTTCAATGAAAGTGCTTTTCCACAGTCTGTGCCTAGAGCTACTTGAAGAGGAAACAAACCATAGAGACAAAACTGAGAACTACTTTATTTTGTCAAGTTTCAAAGAGCTACTACAAACCATGTTGGATTTAGAGTTCCAAATTCATCTATCTATATAGGAGAGAACAGAGGGAAACCTAAATATAAAAACTGCTACTGTAGGCGAACGCTTCAAACTAGAAGAAGAAATTTTGGTGATTCAAGTGGGATTTGTGTACCAATCATTACCACCAAGTATCATCAAGATTGGGTGAAAAAATATTTGCTGGTTTTTCGGAAACTCGTTATTTCTTGGAAGCTTGGCCACCACTTTCAATGAAAGTGCTTTTCCACAGTCTGTGCCTAGAGCTACTTGAAGAGGAAACAAACCATAGAGACAAAACTGAGAACTACTTTATTTTGTCAAGTTTCAAAGAGCTACTACAAACCATGTTGAATTTAGAGTTCCAAATTCATCTATCTATATAGGAGAGAACAGAGGTTAACCTAAATATAAAAACTGCTACTGTAGACGAACGTTTCAACATAGAAGAACAAAATTTGGTGCGCGAAGTGGGATTTGTGTACTGATCATTAGCTCCAAGTATCATCAAGATTGGGTGAAAAAATATTTGCTGGTATTTCGGAAAATCGTTATTTCTTAGAAGCTTGGCAACCCCTCTTAATGAAAGTGCTTTTCCACAGTCTGTGCCTAGGGCTACTTGAAGAGGAAACAAAGCATAGACACAAAACTGAGAACTCCTTTTTTGTCAAGTTTCAAAGAGCTACTAGTAACCATGTTGGATTTAGAGTTCCAAATTCATCTATCCATATAGGAGAGAACAGAGTGAAACCTAAATATAAAACCTGCTACTGTTGACGAAAGCTTCAACCTAGAAGAACAAAATTTGGAGAGCAAAGTGGGATTTGTGTACTGATCATTACCACCAAGTATCATCAAGATTGGGTGAAAAAATATTTGCTGGTATTTCGGAAACTCGTTATTTCTTAGAAGATTGGCAACCCCTCTCAATGAAAGTGCTTTTCCACAGTCTGTGCCTAGGGCTCCTTGAAAATTAAACAAACCATAGAGACAAAACTGAGAAATCCTTTATTTGTCAAGTTTCAAAGAGCTACTACAAACCATGTTGGATTTAGAGTTCCAAATTCATCTATCTATATAGGAGAGAACAGAGGGAAACCTAAATATAAAAACTGCTACTGTAGGCGAACGCTTCAAACTAGAAGAAGAAATTTTGGTGATTCAAGTGGGATTTGTGTACCAATCATTACCACCAAGTATCATCAAGATTGGGTGAAAAAACATTTGCTGGTTTTTCGGAAACTCGTTATTTCTTGGAAGCTTGGCCACCACTTTCAATGAAAGTGCTTTTCCACAGTCTGTGCCTAGAGCTACTTGAAGAGGAAACAAACCATAGAGACAAAACTGAGAACTACTTTATTTTGTCAAGTTTCAAAGAGCTACTACAAACCATGTTGAATTTAGAGTTCCAAATTCATCTATCTATATAGGAGAGAACAGAGGGAAACCTAAATATAAAAACTGCTACTGTAGACGAACGTATCAACATAGAAGAACAAAATTTGGTGCGCCAAGTGGGATTTGTGTACTGATCATTACCACCAAGTATCATCAAGATTGGGTGAAAAAATACTTCCTGGTATTTCGAAAACTCGTGAATTCATAGAAGCTTGGCAACCCCTCTCAATGAAAATGCGTTTCCACAGTCTGTGCCTAGGGCTACTTGAAGAGGAAACAAACCAAAGAGACAAAACTGAGAGCTCCTTTATTTTGTCAAGTTTCAAAGAGCTACTACAAACCATGTTGGATTTAGAGTTCCAAATTCATCTATCTATATAGGAGATAAAGAGGGAAACCTAAATATAAAAACTGCTACTGTAGACGAACGCTTCAACCTAGAAGAACCAAATTTGGTAAGCCAAGTGGGATTTGTGTACTTCTCATTACCAAAACGTATCATCAAGATTGGGTGAAAAAATATTTGCTCGTATTTCGGAAACTCGTAATTTCTTGGAAGATTGGCAACCCTTTTCAATGAAAGTGCTTTTCCACAGTCTGTGCCTAGAGCTACTTGAAGAGGAAACAAACCATAGAGACAAAACTGAGAACTACTTTATTTTGTCACGTTTCAAAGAGCTACTACAAACCATGTTGGATTTAGAGTTCCAAATTCATCTATCTATATAGGAGAGAACAGAGGGAACCCTAAATATAAAAACTGCTACTGTAGGCGAACGCTTCAAACTAGAAGAAGAAATTTTGGTGATTCAAGTGGGATTTGTGTACCAATCATTACCACCAAGTATCATCAAGATTGGGTGAAAAAATATTTGCTGGTTTTTCGGAAACTCGTTATTTCTTGGAAGCTTGGCCACCACTTTCAATGAAAGTGCTTTTCCACAGTCTGTGCCTAGAGCTACTTGAAGAGGAAACAAACCATAGAGACAAAACTGAGAACTACTTTATTTTGTCAAGTTTCAAAGAGCTACTACAAACCATGTTGAATTTAGAGTTCCAAATTCATCTATCTATATAGGAGAGAACAGAGGTTAACCTAAATATAAAAACTGATACTGTAGACGAACGTTTCAACATAGAAGAACAAAATTTGGTGCGCGAAGTGGGATTTGTGTACTGATCATTAGCTCCAAGTATCATCAAGATTGGGTGAAAAAATATTTGCTGGTATTTCGGAAAATCGTTATTTCTTAGAAGCTTGGCAACCCCTCTTAATGAAAGTGCTTTTCCACAGTCTGTGCCTAGGGCTACTTGAAGAGGAAACAAAGCATAGACACAAAACTGAGAACTCCTTTTTTGTCAAGTTTCAAAGAGCTACTAGTAACCATGTTGGATTTAGAGTTCCAAATTCATCTATCCATATAGGAGAGAACAGAGTGAAACCTAAATATAAAACCTGCTACTGTTGACGAAAGCTTCAACCTAGAAGAACAAAATTTGGAGAGCAAAGTGGGATTTGTGTACTGATCATTACCACCAAGTATCATCAAGATTGGGTGAAAAAATATTTGCTGGTATTTCGGAAACTCGTTATTTCTTAGAAGATTGGCAACCCCTCTCAATGAAAGTGCTTTTCCAAAGTCTGTGCCTATTGCTCCTTGAAAATTAAACAAACCATAGAGACAAAACTGAGAAATCCTTTATTTGTCAAGTTTCAAAGAGCTACTACAAACCATGTTGGATTTAGAGTTCCAAATTCATCTATCTATATAGGAGAGAAAGAGGGAAACCTAAATATAAAAACTGCTACTGTAGACGAACGCTTCAACCTAGAAGAACAAAATTTGGTGAGCCAAGTGGGATTTGTGTACTTCTCATTAACAAAACGTATCATCAAGATTGGGTGAAAAAATATTTGCTCGTATTTCGGAAACTCGTAATTTCTTGGAAGATTGGCAACCCTTTTCAATGAAAGTGCTTTTCCACAGCCTGTGCCTAGAGCTACTTGAAGAGGAAACAAACCATAGAGACAAAACTGAGAACTACTTTATTTTTTCAAGTTTCAAAGAGCTACTACAAACCATGTTGGATTTAGAGTTCCAAATTCATCTATCTATATTGAGAGAACAGAGGTAAACCTAAATATAAAAAATGCTACTGTAGACGAACGCTTCAACCTAGAAGAACCAAATTTGGTGAGCCAAGTGGGATTTGTGTACTGATCATTACCACCAAGTATCATCAAGATTGGGTGAAAAAATACTTGCTGGTATTTCGAAAACTCGTGAATTCATAGAAGCTTGGCAACCCCTCTCAATGAAAATGCTTTTCCACAGTCTGTGCCTAGGGCTACTTGAAGAGGAAACAAACCAAAGAGACAAAACTGAGAGCTCCTTTATTTTGTCAAGTTTCAAAGAGCTTCTACAAACCATGTTGGATTTAGAGTTCCAAATTCATCTATCTGTATAGGAGAGAACAGAGGTTAACCTAAATATAAAAACTGCTACTGTAGACGAACGTTTCAACATTGAAGAACAAAATTTGGTGCACGAAGTGGGATTTGTGTACTGATCATTAGCTCCAAGTATCATCAAGATTGGGTGAAAAAATATTTGCTGGTATTTCGGAAAATCGTTATTTCTTAGAAGCTTGGCAACCCCTCTTAATGAAAGTGCTTTTCCACAGTCTGTGCCTAGGGCTACTTGAAGAGGAAACAAACCATAGACAAAAAACTGAGAACTCCTTTTTTGTCAAGTTTCAAAGAACTACTAGTAACCATGTTGGATTTAGAGTTTCAAATTCATCTATCTATATAGGAGAAAACAGAGGGAAACCTAAAAATATAAACTGCTACTGTAAATGAACGCTTCAAACTTCAAAAACAAAATTTGGTGAGTCAAGTGGGATTTGTGTACCGATCATTACCACGAAGTATCATCAAGATTGGGTGAAAAAATATTTGCTGGTATTTCGGATACTCGTTATTTCTTGGAAGCTTGGCCACCTCTTTCAATGAAAGTGCTTTTCCACAGTCTGTGCCTCGATCTACTTGAAGAGGAAACAAACCATAGACACAAAACTAAGAACTCGTTAATTTTGTCAAGTTTCAAAGAGCTACCAGTAACCATGTTGGCTTAAGAGTTCCAATATCTTCTATCTATATAGGAGAGGACAGAGGGAAACCTAAATATAAAAACTGCTACTATAGACGAAAGCTTCAACCTAGAAGAACAAAATTTGGTGAGCCAAGTGGGATTTGTGTTCTGATCATTACCACGAAGTATTATCAAGATTGGTGAAAAAATATTTGCTGGTATTTCGGAAAATCGTTATTTCTTAGAAGCTTGGCAACCCCTCTCAATGAAAGTGCTTTTCCACAGTTGTGCCTAGGGCTACTTGAAGAGGAAACAAACCATAGAGACAATACTGAGAACTCCTTTATTTTATCAAGTTTCAAAGAGCTACCACAAGCCATGTTGGATTTAGAGTTCCAAATTCATCTATTTATATAGGAGAGAACAGAGGGAAATCTAAAAATATAAACTGCTACTGTAAATGAACGCTTCAACCAAGAAGAGCAAAATTTGGTGAGCCAAGTGGGATTTGTGTACCGATCATTACCACCAAGTATCATCAAGATTGGGTGAAAACATATTTGCTGGTATTTTGGAAACTCGTTAATTCTTTGAAGATTGGCAACCCCTCTCAATGAAAGTGCTTTTCACAGTCTGTGCCTAGGGCTACTTGAAGAGGAAAGAAACCATAGAGACAAAACTGAGAACTCCTTTATTTTGTCAAGTTTCAAAGAGCTACTAAAAATCATGTTGGATTTAGAGTTCCAAATTCATATATCTATATAGGAGAGAACAGAGGGAAACCAAAATATAAACTGCTACTGTAAACGAACGCTTCAACCTAGAAGAACAAAATTTGGTGAGCCAAGTGGGATTTGTGTACTGATCATTACCACCAGGTATCATCAAGATTGGGTGAAAAAATATTTGCTTGTATTTCGGAAACTCGTTAATTCTTAGAAGCATGGCAACCCCTCTCAATGAAAGCGCTTTTCCACAGTCTGTGCCTAGGGTTCCTTGAAGATTAAACAAACCATAGAGACAAAACTGAGAACTCCTTTATTTGTCAAGTTTCAAAGAGCTACTACAAACCATGTTGGATTTAGAGTTCCAAATTCCTCTATCTACATAGGAGAGATAGAGGGAAACCTAAATATAAAAACTGCTACTGTAGACGAACGCTTCAACCTAGAAGAACAAAATTTGGTGAGCCAAGTGGGATTTTTGTACTTGTCATTACCAAAACGTATCATCAAGATTGGGTGAAAAAATATTTGCAGGTATTTCGGAAACTCGTAATTTCTTGGAAGCTTGGCAACCCTTTTCAATGAAAGTGCTTTTCCACAGTCTCTGCTTAGGTCTACTTGAACAAGAAACAAATCATAGAGACAAAACTGAGAACTACTTTTTTTTTGTCAAGTTTCAAAGAGCTACTAAAAACCATGTTGGATTTATAGTTCCAAATTCATCTATCTATATAGGACAGAACAGAGGGAAACCTAAAAATTTAAACTGCTACTGTAAACGAACGCTTCAACCTAGCAGAACAAATTTTGGTGAGTCAAGTGGGATTTGTGTACCGATCATTACCACCAAGTATCATCAAGTTTGGGTGAAAAAATACTTGCTGGTATTTCGGAAACTCGTTATTTCTTGGAAGCTTGGCCACCCCTTTCAATGAAAGTGCTTTTCCACAGTCTGTGCCTAGAGCTACTTGAAGAGGAAACAAACCATAGAGACAAAACTGAGAACTACTTTACTTTGTCAAGTTTCAAAGAGCTACTACAAACTATGTTGAATTTAGAGTTAAAAATTCATCTATCTATATAGGAGAGAACAGAGGGAAACCTAAATATAAAAACTGCTACTGTAGACGAACGCTTCAACCTAGAAGAACAAAATTTGCTGAGCCAAGTTGGATTTGTGTACTGATCATTACCACGAAGTATCATCAAGATTGGGTGAAAAAATATTTGCTGGTATTTCGGAAACTGGTTAATTCTTAGAAGCTTGGCAACCCCTCTCAATGAAAATGCTTTTCCACAATCTGTGCCTAGGGCTTCTTGAAGAGAAAACAAACCATAGAGACAAAACTGAGAGCTCCTTTATTTTGTCAAGTTTCAAAGAGCTACTACAAACCATGTTGGATTTATTGTTCCAAATTCATCTATCTATATAGGAGAGAACAGAGGGAAACCTAAATATAAAAACTGCTACTGAAGACGAACGCTTCAACATAGAAGAACAAAATTTGGTGAGCCAAGTGGGATTTTTGTACTGATCATTAGCTCCATGTATCATCAAGATTGGGTGAAAAAATATTTGCTGGTATTTCGGAAACTCGTTATTTCTTGAAGCTTGGCAACCCCTCTCAATGAAAGTGCTTTTCCACAGTCTGTGCCTAGGGCTACTTGAAGAGGGAACAAACCCTAGAGACAAAACTGAGAACTCCTTTATTTTGTCAAGTATCAAAGAGCTACTACAAACCATGTTGGATTTAGAGTTCCATATTCATCTATCTATATATGAGAGAACAGAGGGAAACCTAAATATAAAAACTGCTACTGTAGACGAACGCTTAAACCAAGAAGAACAAAATTTGGTGAGCCAAGTGAGATTTGTATACTGATCATTACCACCAAGTATCATCAAGATTGGGTGAAAAAATATTTGCTGGTATTTCGGAAACTCGTTATTTCTTAAAGCTTGGCAACCCCTCTCAATGAAAGTGCTTTTCCACAGTCTGTGCCTAGGGCTCCTTGAAGATTAAACAAACCATAGAGACAAAACTGAGAACTCCTTTATTTTCTCAAGTTTCCAAGGGCTACTAAAAACCATATTTGATTTAGAGTTCCAAATTCATCTATCTATATAGGAGAGAACAGAGGGAAACCTAAATATAAAAACTGCTACTGTGGACGAACGCTTCAACCAAGAAGAACAAAATTTGGTGAGCCAGGTGGGATTTGTGTACTGATCATTAGCTCCAAGTATCATCAAGATTGGGTGAAAAAATATTTGTTGGTATTTCGGAAACTCGTTATTTCTTAGAAGCTTGGCAACCCCGATCAATGAAAGTGCTATTCCACAGTCTGTGCCTAGGGCTACTTGAAGAGGAAAGAAACCATAGACACAAAACTGAGAACTCCTTTTTTGTCAAGTTTCAAAGAGCTACTAGTAACCATGTTGGATTTAGAGTTCCAAATTCTTCTATCTATATATAAGAGAACAGAGGGAAACCTAAATATAAAAACTGCTACTGTAGACGAACGATTCAACCTAGAAGAACAAAATTAGGTGAGCCAAGTAGGGTTTGTGTACTGATCATTACACCAAGTATCATCAAGATTGGGTGAAAAAATATTTGCATGTATTTTGGAAACTCGTATTCCTTAGAAGCTTGGCAACCCCTCTCAATGAAAGTGCTTTTCCACAGTTGTGCCTAGGGCTCCTTGAAGATTAAACAAACCATAGAGACAAAACAAAGAACTCCTTTATTTTGTCAAGTTTGAAAGAGCTACTACAAACCATGTTTTATTTAGAGTTCCAAATTCATCTATCTATATATGAGAGAACAGAGGGAAACCTAAATATAAAAACTGCTACTGTAGACGAAAGCTTCAACCTAGAAGAACAAAATTTGGTGAGCCAAGTGGGATTTGTGTACTGATTATTACCACGAAGTATTATCAAGATTGGGTGAAAAAATATTTGCTGGTATTTCGGAAAATCGTTAATTCTAAGAAGCTTGGCAACCCCTCTCAGTGAAAGTGCTTTTCCACAGTATGTGCCTAGGGCTACTTGAAGAAGAAACAAACCATAGAGGAAAAACTGAGAACTCCTTTATTTTGTCAAGTTTCAAAGAGCTACTACAAACCATGTTTAATTTAGAGTTCCAAATTCATCTATCTATATAGGAGGGAACAGAGCAAAACCTAAATATAAAAACTGCTACTGTAGACGAACGCTTCAAGCTAGAAGAACAAAATTAGGTGAGCCAAGTATTGTTTGTGTACTGATCATTACCACCAAGTATCATCAATATTGGGTGAAAAAATATTTGCTGGTATTTCGGAAACTCGTTATTTCTTGGCAGCTTGGCCACCCTTTTTAATGAAAGTGCTTTTCTACAGTCTGTGCCTAGAGCTACTTGAAGAGGAAACAAACTATAGAGACAAAACTGAGAACTGCTTTATTTTGTCAAGGTTCAAAGAGCTACTACAAACCATGTTGAATTTAGAGTTCCAAATTCATCTAACTATATAGGAGAGAACAGAGGGAAACCTAAATATAAAAACTGCTACTGTAGACGAACGCTTCAACCTAGAAGAACAAAATTTGCTGAGCCAAGTGGGATTTGTGTACTGATCATTACCGCCAAGTATCATCAAGATTGGGTGAAAAAATACTTGCTGGTATTTCGGAAGCTCGTTAATTCTTAGAAGCTTGGCAACCCCTCTCAATGAACATGCTTTTCCACAGTCTGTGCCTAGGGCTACTTGAAGAGGAAACAAACCATAGAGACAAAACTGAGAGCTCCTTTATTTTGTCAAGTTTCAAAGAGCTACTACAAACCATGTTTAATTTGGAGTTCCAATTTCATCTATCTATATAGGAGAGAACAGAGGGAAACCGAACTATAAAAACTGCTTCTGTGGATGAACGCTTCAACCTAGAAAAACAAAATTTGGTGAGCCAAGTGGGATTTGTGTACTGGTCGTTATCACCACGTATCATCAAGATTGGGTGAAAAAATATTCGCTGGTATTTCATAAACTCGTAATTTCTTGGAAGCTTGGCAACCTGTTTCATTGAAAGTGCTTATCCACAGTCTGTGCCTAGGGCTATTGAAGAGGAAACAAACCATAGAGACAAAACTGAGAACTCCTTTATTTTGTCAAGTTTTAAAAAGCTACTACCAACCATGTTGGATTTAGAGTTCCAAATTCATCTATCTTTATATGAGAGAACAGAGGGAAACCTAAATGTAAAAACTGCTACTGTAGACGAACGCTTAAACCTACAAGATCAAAATTTGGTGAGCCAAGTGGGATTTGTGTACTGATCATTACCACCAAGTATCATCAAGATTGGGTGAAAAAATATTTGCTGGTATTACGGAAACTCGTTATTTCTTAGAGCTTGGCAACCCCTCTCAATAAAAGTGCTTTTCCACAGTCTGTGCCTAGGGCTCCTTGAAGATTAAACAAACCATAGAGACAAAACTGAGAACTCCTTTATTTTTTCAAGTTTGAAAGAGCTACTACAAACCATATTGGATTTAGAGTTCCAAATTCATCTATCTATATAGGAGAGAACAAGGGAAACCTAAATATAAAAACTGCTACTGTGGACGAACGCTTCAACCTAGAAGAACAAAATTTGGTTAGCCAAGTAGGATTTTTGTACTTGTCATTACCAAAACGTATCAAAAAGATTGGGTGAAAAAATATTTGCTGGTATTTCATAAATTCGTAATTTCTTGGAAGCTTGGCAACCCCTTTCAATGAAAGTGCTTTTCCACAGTCTGTGCCTAGAGCTACTTGAAGAGGAAACAAACCATAGAGACAAAACTGAGAACTGCTTTATTTTGTCAAGTTTCAATGAGCTACTACAAAGCATGTTGAATTTAGAGTTCCAAATTCATCTATCTATATAGGAGAGAACAGAGGAAAACCTAAATATGAAAACTTCTACTGTAGTCGAACGCTTCAACCTAGAAGAAGAAGATTTGCTGAGCCAAGTGGGATTTGTGTACTGATCATTACCACGAAGTATCATCAAGATTGGGTGAAAAAATATTTGCTGGTATTTCGGAAACTCGTTATTTCTTGGAAGCTTGGCCACCCCTCTCAATGAAAGTGCTGTTCCACAGTCTGTGCCTAGATCTACTTGAAGAGGAAACAAACCATAGAGACAAAAATGAGAACTACTTTATTTTGTTAAGTTTCAAAGAGCTACTACAAACCATGTTGGATTTAGAGTTCCAAATTCATCTATCTATATAGGAGAGAACAGAGCGAAACCTAAATATAAAAACTGCTACTATAGACGAACGCTTCAACTTAGAAAAACAAAATTTGGTGAGCCAAGTGGGATTTTTGTACTGATCATTACCACCAAGTATAATCAAGTTTGGGTGAAAAAATTTTTGCTGGTATTTCTGAAACTCGTTATTTCTTTGAAGCTTGGCAACTTCTCTAAATTAAAGTGATTTTCCACAGTCTGTGCCTAGGGCTACTTGAAGAGGAAACAAACCATAGAGACAAAACTGAGAACTCCTTTATTTTGTCAAGTTTCAAAGAGCTACTACAAACCATGTTGGATTTAGAGTTCCAAATTCTTCTATCTATATATGAGAGAACAGAGGGAAACCTAAATATAAAAACTGCTACTGTAGATGAACGCTTAAACCTAGAAGAACAAAATTTGGTGAGCCAAGTGGGATTTGTATACTGATCATTACCACCACGTATCTTCAAGATTGGGTGGAAAAATATTTGCTGGTATTTCGGAAACTCGTTATTTCTTAGAGCTTGGCAACCCCTCTCAATGAAAGTGCTTGTCAACAGTTTGTGCCTAGGGCACCTTGAAGATTAAACAAACCATAGAGACAAAACTGAGAACTAATTTATTTTTTCATGTTTCAAAGAGCTACTACAAACCATGTTTAATTTGGAGTTCCAATTTCATCTATCTATATAGGAGAGAACAGAGTGAAACCTAACTATAAAAACTGCTTCTGTGGATGAACGCTTCAACCTAGAAAAACAAAATTTGGTGAGCCAAGTGGGATTTGTGTACTGGTCATTATCACCACGTATCATCAAGATTGGGTGAAAAAATATTCGCTGGTATTTCATAAACTCGTAATTTCTTGGAAGCTTGGCAACCTGTTTCATTGAAAGTGCTTATCCACAGTCTGTGCCTAGGGCTACTTGAAGAGGAAACAAACCATAGAGACAAAACTGAGAACTCCTTTATTTTGTCAAGTTTTAAAAAGCTACTACCAACCATGTTGGATTTAGAGTTCCAAATTCATCTATCTTTATATGAGAGAACAGAGGGAAACCTAAATGTAAAAACTGCTACTGTAGACGAACGCTTAAACCTACAAGAACAAAATTTGGTGAGCCAAGTGGGATTTGTGTACTGATCATTACCACCAAGTATCATCAAGATTGGGTGAAAAAATATTTGCTGGTATTACGGAAACTCGTTATTTCTTAGAGCTTGGCAACCCCTCTCAATGAAAGTGCTTTTCCACAGTCTGTGCCTAGGGCTCCTTGAAGATTAAACAAACCATAGAGACAAAACTGAGAACTCCTTTATTTTTTCAAGTTTGAAAGAGCTACTACAAACCATATTGGATTTAGAGTTCCAAATTCATCTATGTATATAGGAGAGAACAGAGGGAAACCTAAATATAAAAACTGCTACTGTGGACGAACGCTTCAACCTAGAAGAACAAAATTTGGTTAGCCAAGTGGGGTTTGTCTACTTGTCATTACCAAAACGTATCATCAAGATTGGGTGAAAAAATATTTGCTGGTATTTCATAAAGTCGTAATTTCTTGGAAGCTTGGCAACCCCTTTCAATGAAAGTGCTTTTCCACAGTCTGTGCCTAGAGCTACTTGAAGAGGAAACAAACCATAGAGACAAAACTGAGAACTGCTTTATTTTGTCAAGTTTCAATGAGCTACTACAAAGCATGTTGAATTTAGAGTTCCAAATTCATCTATCTATATAGGAGAGAACAGAGGGAAACCTAAATATGAAAACTTCTACTGTAGTCGAACGCTTCAACCTAGAAGAAGAATATTTGCTGAGCCAAGTGCAATTTGTGTACTGATCATTACCACGAAGTATCATCAAGATTGGGTGAAAAAATATTTGCTGGTATTTCGGAAACTCGTTATTTCTTGGAAGTTTGGCAACCCCTCTCAATGAAAGTGCTTTTCCACAGTCTGTGCCTAGGGCTACTTGAAGAGGAAACAAACCATAGAAACAAAACTGAGAACTCCTTTTTTGTCAAGTTTCAAAGAGCTACTAGTAACCATGTTGGAATTAGAGTTCCAAATTCTTCTATCTATATAAGAGAGAACAGAGTGAAACCTAAATATAAAAACTGCTATTGTAGACGAACGCTTCAACCTAGAAGAACAAAATTAGGTGAGCCAAGTGGGATTTGTGTAGTGATCATTACCACCAAGTATCATCCAGATAGGGTGAAAAAATATTTGCTGGTATTTCAAAAACTCGTTATTTCTTAGAAGCTTGGCAACCCCTCTCAATGAAAGTGCTTTTCCACAGTTGTGCCTAGGGCACCTTGAAGATTAAACAAACCATAGAGACAAAACTATGAACTCCTTTATTTTGTCAAGTTTCAAAGAGTTACTACAAACCATGTTTTATTTAGAGTTTCAAATTCATCTACTATATAGGAGAGAACTGAGGGAAACCTAAATATAGAAACTGCTACTGTAGACGAAAGCTTCAACCTAGAAGAACAAAATTTGGTGAGCCAAGTGGGATTTGTGTACTGATCATTACCACGAAGTATTATCAAGATTGGGTGAAAATATATTTGCTGGTATTTCGTAAAATCGTTAATTCTTAGAAGCTTGGCAACCCCTCTCAATGAAAGTGCTTTTCCACAGTATGTGCCTAGGGCTACTTGAAGAGGAAACAAACCATAGAGACAAAACTGAGAACTCCTTTATTTTTTCAAGTTTCAAAGAGCTACTACAAACCATGGTGGATTTAGAGTTCCAAATTCATCTATCTATATAGGAGAGAACAGAGTGAAACCTAAATATAAAAACTGCTACTGTAGACGAACGCTTCAACCTAGAAAAACAAAATTTGCTGAGCCAAGTGGGATTTGTGTACTGGTCATTACCACCACGTATCATCAAGATTGGGTGAAAAAATATTTGCTGGTATTTCATAAACTCGTAATTTCTTGGAAGCTTGGCAACCCCTTTCAATGAAAGTGCTTTTCCACAGTCTGTGCCTAGGCCTACTTGAAGAGGAAACAAACCATACAGACAAAACGGAGAACTCCTTTATTTTGTCAAGTTTCAAAGAGCTGCTAAAAACCATGTTAGATTTAGAGTTCCAAATTCATCTATCTATATAGGAGAGAACAGAGCGAAACCTAAATATAAAAACTGCTACTGTAGACGAACGCTTCAACCTAGAAAAACAAAATTGGTGAGCCAAGTGGGATTTGTGTACTGATCATTACCACCAAGTATAATCAAATAGGGTGAAAAAATATTTGATGGTATTTCTGAAACTTGTTATTTCTTATAAGCTTGGCAACTTCTCTAAATTAAAGTGATTATCCACAGTCTGTGCCTAGGGCTACTTGAAGAGGAAACAAACCATAGAGACAGAACTGAGAACTCCTTTATTTTGTCAAGTTTCAAAGAGCTACTACAAACCATGTTGGATTTAGAGTTCCAAATTCATCTATCTATATATGAGAGAACAGAGGGAAACCTAAATATAAAAACTGCTACTGTAGACGAAAGCTTAAACCTAGAAGAACAAAACTTGGTGAGCCAAGTGGGATTTGTATACTGATCATTACCACCAAGTATCATCAAGTTTGGGTGAAAAAATATTTGCTGGTAGTTCGGAAAATAGTTATTACTTAGAAGCTTTGCAACCCCTCTCAGTGAAAGTGCTTTTCCACACTCTGTGCCTAAAGCTCCTTGAAGATTAAACAAACCATAGAGACAAAACTGAGAACTACTTTATTTTGTCAATTTTCAAAGAGCTACTACAAACCATGTTGGATTTAGAGTTCCAAATTCTTCTATCTATATAGGAGAGAACGGAGTGAAACCTAAATATAAAAACTGCTACTGTGGACGAACGCTTCAACCTAGAAGAACAAAATTTGGTGAGCCAAGTGGCATTTGTGTACTGGTCATTACCACCACGTATCATCAAGATTGGGTGAAAAAAATATTTGCAGGTATTTCATAAACTCGTAATTTCTTGGAAGCTAGGCAACCCCTTTCATTGAAAGTGCTTTTCCACAGTCTGTGCCTAGGGCTACTTGAAGAGGAAACAAACCATAGAGACAAAACTGAGAACTACTTTATTTTGTCAAGTTTCAAAGAGCTACTACAAACCATGTTGAATTTAGAGTTCCAAATTCATCTATCTATATAGGAGAGAACGGAGGGAAACCTAAATATAAAAACATCTACTGTAGACGAACGCTTCAACCTAGAAAAACAAAATTTGGTGAGCCAAGTGGGATTTGTGTACTGATCATTACCAGCAAGTATCATCAAGATTGGGGGAAAAAATATTTGCTGGTATTTCTGAAACTCGTTATGTCTTAGAAGCTTGGCAACCCCTCTCAATGAAATTGCTTTTCCACAGTCTGTGCCTAGGGCTACTTGAAGAGGAAATAAACCACAGAGACCAAACTGAGAACTTCTTTATTTTGTCAAGTTTCAAAGAGCTACTACAAACCATGTTGGTTTTAGAGTTCCAAAGTCATCTATCTATAAAGGAGAGAACAGAGGGAAACCTAAATATAAAAACTGCTACTGTAGACGAACGCTTCAACCTTGAAGAACAAAATTTGGTGAGCCAAGTGGGATTTGTGTACTTGTCATTCCCAAAACGTATTATCAAGATTGGGTGAAAAAATATTTGCTGGTATTTCGGAAACTCGTTATTTTGTGGAAGCTTGGCAACCCCTTTCAATGAGAGTGCTTTTCCACAGTCTGTGCCTAGGGCTACTTGAAGAGGAAACAAAGCATAGAGAAAAAACTGAGAACTAATTTATTTTGTCAAGTTTCAAAGAGCTACTACAAACCATGTTGAATTTAGAGTTCCAAATTCAGCTATCTTATAGGAGAGTACAGAGTGAAACCTAAATATAAAAACTGCTACTGTAGACGAACGCTTAAACCTAGAAGAACAAAAGTTGCTCTGCCAAGTGGGATTTGTGTACTGATCATTACCACCAAGTATCATCAAGATTGGGTGAAAAAATATTTGCTGGTATTTCTGAAACTAGTTATTTCTTAGATGCTTGGCAACCCCATTCAATGAAAGTTCTTTTCCACTGTCTGTGCCTAGGGCTACTTGAAGAGGAAACAAACCATAGAGACAAAACTGACAACTCCTTTATTTTCTCAAGTTTCAAAGAGCTACTACAAACCATGTTGGATTTAGAGTTCCAAATTCATCTATCTATATAGGAGAGAACAGAGGGAAACCTAAATATAAAAACTGCTACTGTAGATGAACGCTTCAAACTAGAAGAACAAAATTTGGTGAGCCAAGTGGGACTTGTGTACTGATCATTACGACCAAGTATCATCAAGATTGCGTGAAAAAATATTTGCTGGTATTTCGGAAACTCGTTATTTCTTAGAAGCTTGCCAACCCCTTTCAATAAAAGTGCTTTTCCACAGTCTGTGCCTAGGGCTACTTGAAGAGGAAACAAACCATAGAGACAAAAATGAGAACTCCTTTATTTTCTCAAGTTTCAAAGAGCTACTACAAACCATGTTGGACTTAGAGTTCCAAATTCATATATCTATATAGGAGAGAACAGAGGGAAACGTAAATATAAAAATTGCTACTGTAGACGAAAGCTTCAAAGTAGAAGAACAAAATTTGGTGAGCCAAGTGGTATTTTTGTACTGATCATTACCACCAAGAATCATCAACATTGGGTGAAAAAATATTTGCTGGTATTTCGGAAACTCGTTATTTTTTAGAAGCTTGGCAACCCCTCTCAATGAAAGTGCTTTTCCACAGTCTGTGCCAAGGATACTTGAAGAGGAAAAAAACCATAGAGAAAAAACTGAGAACTCCTTTATTTTGTCAAGTTTCAAAGAGCTACTACAAACCATGTTGGATTTAGAGTTCCAAATTTATCTATCAATATAGGAGAGAACAGAGTGAAACCTAAATATAAAAACTGCTACTGTAGACGAACGCTTCAAACTAGAAGACCAAAATTTGGTGAGCCAAGTGCGATTTTTGTACTGATCATTACCACCAAGTATCATCAAGAATGGGTGAAAAAATATTTGCTGGTATTTCCGAAAATAGTTTTTTCTTAGAAGCTTGGCAACCCCTCTCAATGAAAATGCTTTTCCACACTCTGTTCCTAGGGCTACATGAAGATGAAAGAAAGAATAGAGACAAAACTGAGAACTCCTTTATTTTGACAAGTTTCAAAGAGCTACTACAAACCATGTTTGATTTAGAGTTACAAATTCATCTATCTATATAGGAGAGAACAGAGTGAAACCTAAATATAAAAACTGCTACTGTAGACGAACGCTTCTCCCTAGAAGAACAAAATTTGGTGAGCCAAGTGGGATTTGTGTACTGATCATTACCACCAAGTATCATGAACATTGGGTGAAAAAATATTTGCTGGTATTTCGGAAAATCGTTATTTCTTAGAAGCTTGGCAACCCCTCTCAATGAAAGTGCTTTTCCACAGTCTGTGCCTAGGGCGACTTGAAGAGGAAACAAACCATAGAGACAAAACTGAAACTCCTTTATTTTGTCAAGTTTCAAAGAGCTATGACACACCATGTTGGATTTATAGTTCCATTCATCTATCTATGTAGGAGAGAACAGAGTGAAACCTAAATATCAAAACTGCTACTGTAGACGAACGCTTCAACCCAGAGGAACAAAATTTGTTGAGCCAAGTGGGATTTGTGTACTGATCATTACCACCAAGTATCCTCAAGATTGGGTGAAAAAATATTTGCTGATATTTCGGAAACTCCTTATTTCTTAAAACTTGGCAACCCCTCTCAATGAAAGTGCTTTTCCACAGTCTGTGCCTAGGGCGACTTGAAGAGGAAACAAACCATAGAGACAAAACTGAGAACTCCTTTACTGTGTCAAGTTTCAAACAGCTATTACACACCATGATGGATTTAGAGTTCCAAATTCATCTATCTATGTAGGAGAAAACAGAGAGTAACCTAAATATGAAAACTGCTAGTGTAGACGAACGCTTCAACCCAGAAGAACAAAATTTGGTGAGCCAAGTGGTATTTGTGTACTGATCATTACCACCAAGAATCATCAACATTGGGTGAAAAAATATTTGCTGGTATTTCGGAAACTCGTTATTTTTTAGAAGCTTCGCAACCCCTCTCAATGAAAGTGCTTTTCCACAGTCTGTGCCTAGGGAGACTTGAAGAGGAAACAAACCATAGAGACAAAACTGAGAACTCCTTTACTTCGTCAAGAATCAAAGAGCTATTACACACCATGTTGGATTTAGAGTTCCATTCATCTATCTATGTAGGAGAGAACAGAGTGAAACCTAAATATAAAAACTGCTACTGGAGACGAACGAATCAACCCAGAAGAACAAAATTTGGTGAGCCAAGTGGGATTTGTGTACTGATCATTACCACCATGTATCCTCAAGATTGGGTGAAAAAATATTTGCTGTTATTTCGGAAACTTGTTATTTCTTAAAACTTGGCAACCCCTCTCAATGAAAATACTTTTCCACAGTCTGTGCCTAGGGCGACTTGAAGAGGAAACAAACCATAGAGACAAAACTTAGAACTCCTTTATTTTGTCAACTTTCAAAGAGCTACTGAAAACCATGATGGATTTAGAGTTCCAAATTCATCTATCAATATAGGAGAGAACAGAGTGAAACCTAAATATAAAAACTGCTACTGTAGACGAACGCTTCAAACTAGAAGAACAAAATTTGGTGAGCCAAGGGCGATTTGTGTACTGATCATTACCACCAAGTATCATCAAGATTGGGTGAAAAAATATTTGCTGGTATTTCCGAAAATGTTTTTTCTTAGAAGCTTGGCAACCCCTCTCAATGAAAATGCTTTTCCACACTCTGTGCCTAGGGCTACATGAAGATGAAAGAAAGCATAGAGACAAAACTGAGAACTCCTTTATTTTGACAAGTTTCAAAGAGCTACTAGAAACCATGTTTGATTTAGAGTTACAAATTCATCTATCTATATAGGAGAGAACAGAGTGAAACCTAAATATAAAAACTGCTACTGTAAACGAACGTTTCAACCTAGAAGAACAAAATTTGGTGACCCAAGTGGAATTTGTGTTCTGATCATTACCACCAAGTATCATCAACATTGGGTGAAAAAATATTTGCTGGTATTTCGGAAACTCGTAATTTATTGGGAGCTTGGAAACCCCTTTCAATGAAAGTGCTTATCCACAGTCTCTGCTTAGGGCTACATGAAGTTGAAACAAATCATAGAGACAAAACTGAGAACTCCTTTATTTTGTCAAGTTTCAAAGAGCTACTACAAACCATGTTGGCTTTAGAGTTCCAAACTCATATATCTATAGAGGAGAGAACAGAGCTAAAACTAAAAATATAAACTGCTACTGTAAACGAACGCTTCATCTTAGAAGAACAAAATTTGGTGAGTCAAGTTGGATTTGTGTACCGATCATGACCACCAAGTATCATCAAGATTCATTGAAAAAATATTTGCTGATATTTCGGAAACTCCTTATTTCTTAGAAACGTGGCAACCCTTCTCAATGAAAGTGCTTTTCCACAGTCTGTGCATAGGACTACTTGAAGACTAAACAAACCATAAAGAAAAATCTGAGAAATCCTTTATTTCGTCAGGTTTCAAAGAGCTACTACAAACCATGTTGGATTTTGAGTTCCAAATTCATCTATCTATATAGGAGAGAACAGAGGGATCTTAAAAATACAAACTGCTACTGTAAACGAACGCTTCAACCTGGAAGAACAAAATTTGGTGAGCCAAGTGGGATTTCTGTACAGATCATTACCACCAAGTATCATCAAGATTGGGTGAAAAAATATTTGCTGGTATTTCGGAAACTCGTAATTTATTGGAAGCTTGGCAACCCCTTTCAATGAAAGTGCTTTTTCACAGTCTCTGCTTAGGGCTACATGAAGTGGAAACAAATCATAGAGACATAACTGAGAACTCCTTTATTTTGTCAAGTTTCAAAGAGCTACTACAAACCATGTTGGAATTAGAGTTCCAAATTCATATATCTATATAGGAGAGAACAGAGGGAAAACTAAAAATATAAACTGCTACTGTAAACGAACGCTTCATCCTAGAAGAACAAAATTTGGTGAGTCCAGTGCGATTTGTGTACCGATCATGACCACAAAGTATCATCAAGATTCGGTTAAAGAATATTTGCTGATATTTCGGAAACACCTTAATTTTTAGAAGCTTGGCAACCCTTCTCAATGAAAGTGCTTTTCCACAGTCTGTGCATAGGACTACTTGAAGAGGAAACAAACCATAAAGAAATATCTGAGAAATCCTTTATTTCGTCAAGTTTCAAAGAGCTACTACAAACCATCTTGGATTTAGAGTTCCAAATTCATCTTCTTTATAGGAGAGAATAGAGTGAAACCTAAATATAAAAACTGCTACTGTAGACGAACGCATGAACGTAGAAGAACAAAATTTGGTGAGCCAAGTGGGATTTGTGTACTGATCATTACCACCAAGTATCATCATGATTGGGTGAGAAAATATTTGCTGGTATTTCGGAAACTCGTAAATTCTTAGAAGCTTGGCAACCCCTCTCAATGAAAGTGCTTTTCCACAGTCTGTGCCTTGGGCGACTTGAAGAGGAAACAAACCATAGAGACAAAACTGAGAACTCCTTTACTTTGTCAAGATTCAAAGAGCTATTACACACCATGTTGGATTTAGAGTTCCATTCATCTATCTATGTAGGAGAGAATAGAGTGAAACCTAAATATAAAAACTGCTACTGTAGACGAACGCATTAACGTAGAAGAACAAAATTTGGTGAGCCAAGTGGGATTTGTGTACTGATCATTACCACCAAGTATCATCATGATTGGGTGAGAAAATATTTGCTGGTATTTCGGAAACTTGTAAATTCTTAGAAGCTTGGCAACCCCTCTCAATGAAAGTGCTTTTCCACAGTCTGTGCCTAGGGCGACTTGAAGAGGAAACAAACCATAGAGACAAAACTTAGAACTCCTTTATTTTGTCAACTTTCAAAGAGCTACTGAAAACCATGATGGATTTGGAGTTCCTAATTCATCTATCAATATAAGAGAGAACAGAGTGAAACCTAAATATAAAAACTGCTACTGTAAACGAACGCTTCAACCTAGAAGAACAAAATTTGGTGAGCCAAGTGGGATTTGTGTACTGATCATTACCACCAAGTATCATCAACATTGGGTGAAAAAATATTTGCTGGTATTTCACAAACTCGTAATTTATTGGAAGCTTAGAAACCCCTCTCAATGAAAGTGCTTTTCCACCGTCTCTGCTTTGGGCTACATGAAGTGGAAACAAATCATAGAGACAAAACTGAGAACTCCTTTATTTTGTCAAGTTTCAAAGAGCTACAACAAACCATGTTGGATTTAGAGTTCCAAATTCATCTATCTATATAGGAGAGAACAGAGAGAACCTAAATATTAAAAATGCTACTGTAAACGAACGCTTCCACCTAGAAGAATAAAATTGGGTGAGCCAAGTGGGATTTGTGTACCGATCATTACCACCAAGTATCCTCAAGATTGGGTGAAAAAATTTTTGCTGGTATTTCGGAAACTCGTTAATTCTTAAAAGCTTGGCAACCCCTCTCAATGAAAGGGCTTTTCCACAGTCTGTGCCTAGGGCGACTTGAAGAGGAAACAAACCATAGAGACAAAACTGAGAACTCCTTTACTTTGTCAAGTTTCAAAGAGCCATTACACACCATGTTGGATTTAGAGTTCCATTCATCTATCTATGTAGGAGAGAACAGAGTGAAACCTAAATATGAAAACTGCTAGTGTAGACGAACGCTTCAACCCAGAAGAACAAAATTTGGTGAGCCAAGTGGTATTTGTGTACTGATCATTACCACCAAGAATCATCAACATTGGGTGAAAAAATATTTGCTGGTATTTCGGAAACTCGTTATTTTTTAGAAGGTTGGCAACCCCTCTCAATGAAAGTGCTTTTCCACAGTCTGTGCCAAGGATACTTGAAGAGGAAACAAACCATAGAGAAAAAACTGAGAACTCCTTTATTTTGTCAACTTTCAAAGAGCTACTACAAACCATGTTGGATTTAGAGTTCCAAATTCATATATCTATATAGGAGAGAACAGAGGGAAAACTAAAAATATAAACTGCTACTGTAAACGAACGCTTCATCCTAGAAGAACAAAATTGGGTAGGTCAAGTTGGATTTGTGTACCGATCATGACCACCAAGTATCATCAAGATTCAGTGAAAAAATATTTGCTGATATTTCGGAAACTCCTTATTTCTTAGAAGCGTGGCAACCCTTCTCAATGAAAGTGCTTTTCCACAGTCTGTGCATAGGACTACTTGAAGAGGAAACAAACCATAAAGAAAAATCTGAGAAATCCTTTATTTCGTCAAGTTTCAAAGAGCTACTACAAACCATGTTGGATTTAGAGTTCCAAATTCATCTATCAATATAGGAGAGAATAGAGTGAAACCTAAATATAAAAACTGCTACTGTAGACGAACGCTTCAATGTAGAAGAACAAAATTTGGTGAGCCAAGTGGGATTAGTGTACTGATCATTACCACCAAGTATCATCATGATTGGGTGAGAAAATATTTGCTGGTATTTCGGAAACTCGTAAATTCTTAGAAGCTTGGCAACCCCTCTCAATGAAAGTGTTTTCCACAGTCTGTGCCTAGGGCGACTTGAAGAGGAAACAAACCATAGAGACAAAACTGAGAACTCCTTTACTTTGTCAAGATTCAAAGAGCTATTACACACCATGTTGGATTTAGAGTTCCATTCATCTATCTATGTAGGAGAGAACAGAGTGAAACCTAAATATAAAAACTGCTACTGGAGACGAACGAATCAACCCAGAAGAACAAAATTTGGTGAGCCTAGTGAAATTTGTGTACTGATCATTACCACCATGTATCCTCAAGATTGGGTGAAAAAATATTTGCTGTTATTTCGGAAAATCGTTATTTCTTAAAACTTGGCAATCCCTCTCAATGAAAATGCTTTTCCACAGTCTGTGCCTAGGGCGACTTGAAGAGGAAACAAACCATAGAGACAAAACTTAGAACTCCTTTATTTTGTCAACTTTCAAAGAGCTACTGAAAACCATGATGGATTTAGAGTTCCTAATTCATCTATCTATATAGGAGAGAACAGAGTGAAACCTAAATATAAAAACTGCTACTGTAAGCGAACGCTTCAACCTAGAAGAACAAAATTTGGTGAGCCAAGTGGGATTTGTGTACTGATCATTACCACCAAGTATCATCAACATTGGGTGAAAAAATATTTGCTGGTATTTCACAAACTCGTAATTTATTGGAAGCTTGGCAACCCCTCTCAAGGAAAGTGCTTTTCCACCGTCTCTGCTTTGGGCTACATGAAGTGGAAACAAATCATAGAGACAAAACTCAGAACTACTTTATTTTGTCAAGTTTCAAAGAGCTACTACAAACCATGTTGGATTTAGAGTTCCAAATTCATCTATCTAAACAGGAGAGAACAGAGTGAACCTAAATATTAAAAATGCTACTGTAAACGAACGCTTCAACCTAGAAGAATAAAATTTGGTGAGCCAAGTGGGATTTGTGTACCAATCATTACCACCAAGTATCATAAAGATTGGGTGAAACAATTTTTGCTGGTATTTCGGAAACTCGTTATTTCTCAAAACTTGGCAACACCTCTCAATGAAAATGCTTTTCCACAGTCTGTGCCTAGGGCGACTTGAAGAGGAAACAAACCATAGATACAAAACTTAGAACTCCTTTATTTTGTCAACTTTCAAAGAGCTACTGAAAACCATGATGGATTTAGAGTTCCTAATTCATCTATCTATATAGGAGAGAACAGAGTGAAACCTAAATATAAAAACTGCTACTGTAAACGAACGCTTCAACCTAGAAGAACAAAATTTGGTGAGCCAAGTGGGATTTGTGTACTGATCATTACCACCAAGTATCATCAACATTGGGTGAAAAAATATTTGCTGGTATTTCACAAACTCGTAATTTATTGGAAGCTTGGCAACCCCTCTCAATGAAAGTGCTTTTCCACCGTCTCTGCTTTGGGCTCATGAAGTGGAAACAAATCATAGAGACAAAACTGAGAACTCCTTTATTTTGTCAAGTTTCAAAGAGCTACTACAAACCATGTTGGATTTAGAGTTCCAAATTCATCTATCTATATAGGAGAGAACAGGGTGAACCTAAATATTAAAAATGCTACTGTAAACGAACGCTTCAACCTAGAAGAATAAAATTTGGTGAGCCAAGTGGGATTTGTGTACCGATCATTACCACCAAGTATCATAAAGAATGGGTGAAAAAATTTTTGCTGGTATTTCGGAAACTCGTTATTTCTTAAAAACTTGGCAACCCCTCTCAATGAAAGTGCTTTTCCACAGTCTGTGCCTAGGGCGACTTGAAGAGGAAACAAACCATAGAGACAAAACTGAGAACTCCTTTACTTTGTCAAGTTTCAAACATCTATTACACACCATGATGGATTTAGAGTTCCAAATTTATCTATCTATGTAGGAGAGAACAGAGAGTAACCTAAATATAAAAACTGCTAGTGTAGACGAACGCTTCAACCCAGAAGAACAAAATTTGGTGAGCCAAGTGGTATTTGTGTACTGATCATTACCACCAAGAATCATCAACATTGGGTGAAAAAATATTTGCTGGTATTTCGGAAACTCTTTATTTTTTAGAAGCTTGGCAACCCCTCTCAAAGAAAGTGCTTTTCCACAGTCTGTGCCAAGGATACTTGAAGTATCATCAAGATTCGGTGAAAAAATATTTGCTGATATTTCGGAAACTCGTTATTTTTTAGAAGCTTGGCAACTCCTTTCAATTCATCTATGTATATAGGAGAGAACAGAGTGAAACCTAAATATAAAAACTGCTACTGTAGACGAAAGCTTCAACCTAGAAGAACAAAATTTGTTGAGCCAAGTGGGATTTGTATACTTGTCATTACCACGACGTATCATCAAGATTGGGTGAAAAAATATTTGCTTTTATTTCGGAAACTCGTAATTTCTTGGAAGCTTTGCAATGCCTTTCAATGAAAGTGCTTTTCCACAGTCTGTGCCTAGGGCTACTTGAAGAGAAAACAAACCATAGAGTCAAAACTGAGAACTCCTTTGTTTTGTCAACTTTCAAAGAGCTACTACAAACCATGTTGGATTTAGTGTTCCAAATTCATCTATCTATACATGAGAGAACAGAGGGAAACCTAAAAATATAAACTGCTACTGTAAATGAACGTCTCAACCTAGAAGAACAAAATTTGGTGAGTCAAGTGGGATTTGTTTACCGATCATTACCACCAAGTATCATCAAGATTGGGTGAGAAAATATTTGCTGGTATTTCGGAAACTCATTATTTCTTAGAAGCTTGGCAACCCCTCTCAAAGAAAGTGCTTTTCCACAGTCTGTTCCTAGGGCTACTTGAAGCTTAAACAAACCATAGAGACAAAATTGAGAACTCCTTTATTTTGTCAATTTGTAAAAAGCTACTACAAACCATGTTGGATTTAGCGTTCCAAATTCATCTATCTATATAGGAGAGAACAGAGTGAAACCTAAAAATAAAAACTGCTACTGTAAACGAACGCTTCAACCTAGAAGAACAAAATTTGGTGAGCCAAGTGGGATTTGTGTACTAATCATTTCCACCAAGTATCATCAAGATTGGGTGAAAAAACTTTTGCTGGTATTTCTGAAACAAGTTATTTCTTAGAAGCTTGGCAACCCCTCTCAATGAAAGTGCTTTTCCACAGTCTGTGGCTAGGACTACTTGAAGAGGAAACAAACCATAGAGAGAAAACTGAGAACTACTTTATTTTGTCAAGTTTCAAAGAGCTACTACAAACCATGTTGGATTTAGAGTTCCAAATTCATCTATCTATATAGGAGAGAACAGAGTGAAACCTAAAAATAAAAACTGCTACTGTAAACGAACAATTCAATCTAGAAGAACAAAATTGGGTGAGCCAAGTGGGATTTGTGGACTTGTAATTACCAACACGTATCATCAAGATTGGGTGAAAAAATATTTGCTGGTATTTCGGAAACTCGTAATTTCTTGGAAGCTTGGCAACCCCTTTCAATGAAAGTGCTTTTCCACAGTCTCTGCTTAGGGCGACATGAAGCGGAAACAAATCATAGAGACAAAACTGAAAACTCCTTTATTTTGTCAAGTTTCAAAGAGCTACTACAAACCATGTTGGATTTTGAGTTCCAAATTCATCTATCTATATAGGAGAGAACAGAGGGAACTTAAAAATACAAACTGCTACTGTAAACGAACGCTTCAACCTAGAAGAACAAAATTTGGTGAGCCAAGTGGGATTTGTGTACAGATCATTACCACCAAGTATCATCAAGATTGGGTGAAAAAATATTTGTTGGTATTTTGGAAACTCGTTATTTCTTAGAAGCTTGGCAATCCCTCTCAATGAAAGTGCTTTTCCACAGTCTGTTCCTAGGGCTACTTGAAGCGTAAACAAATCATAGAGAGAAAACTGAGAACTCCTTTATTTTGTCAAGTTGTAAAAAGCTACTACAAACCATGTTGGATTTAGAGTTCCAAATTCATCTATCTATATAGGAGAGAACAGAGTGAAACCTAAATATAAAAACTGCTACTGTAAACGAACGCTTCAACCTAGAAGAACAAAATTTGGAGAGCCAAGTGTGATTTGTGTACTAATCATTTCCACGAAGTATCATCAAGATTGGGTGAAAAAACATTTGCTGGTATTTCTGAAACTCGTTATTTCTTAGAAGCTTGGCAACCTCTCTCAATGAAAGTGCTTTTCCACAGTCTGTGCCTAGGACTACTTGAAGAGGAAACGAACCATAGAGACAAAAGTGAGAACTCCTTTATTTTGTCAAGTTTCAAAGAGCTACTACAAACCATGTTGGATTTAGAGTTCCAAATTCATCTATCTATATAGCAGAGAACAGAGTGAAACCTAAATATAAAAACTACTACTGTAGACGAGCGCTTCAACCTAGAAGAACAAAATATGGTAAGTAAGTGGGATTTGTGTACCGATCATTACCACCAAGTATCATCAAGATTGGGTGAAAAAATATTCGCTGGTATTTCGGAAACTCGTAATTTCTTGGAAGCTTGGCAACCCCTCTCAATTAAATTGCTTTTCCACAGTCTGTGCCTAGGGCTACTTGAAAAGGAAACAACCATAGAGACAAAAATGAGAACTCCTTTATTTTCTCAAGTTTCAAAGAGCTACTACAAACCATGTTGGATTTAGAGTTCCAAATTCATCTATCAAAATAGGAGAGAACAGAGTGCAACCTAAAAATGAAAACTGCTACTGTAAACGAATGCTTCAACCTAGATGAAGAAAATTTGGTGAGCCAAGTGGGATTTGTGGAGTTGTCATTACCACCACGTGTCGTCAAGATTGGGTGAAAAAATATTTGATGGTATTTCGGAAACTCGTAATTTCTTGAAAGCTTGGCAACCCCTCTCAATTTAAGTGCTTATCCACAGTCTCTGCTTAGGGCTACTTGAAGCGGAAACAAATCATAGAGACAAAACTGAGAACACTTTTATTTTGTCAAGTTGTAAAAAGCTAGTACAAACCATGTTGGATTTAGAGTTCCAAATTCATCTATCTATATAGCATAGAACAGAGTGAAACCTAAAAATAAACACTGCTACTGTAAACGTACGCTTCGACCTAGAAGAACAAAATTTGGTGAGCCAAGTGGGATTTGTGTACTAATCATTAGCACGAAGTATCATCAAGATTGGGTGAAAAAATATTTGCTGGTATTTCTGAAACTCGTAATTTCTTAGAAGCTTGGCAACCCCTCTCAATGAAAGTGCTTTTGCACAGTCTGTGGCTAGGACTACTTGAAGAGGAAACAAACCATAGAGACAAAACTGAGAACTTCTTTATTTTGTCAAGTTTCAAAGAGCTACTACAAACCAAGTTGGATTTAGAGTTCCAAATTCATCTATCTATATAGGAGACAACAGAGAGAAACCTAAAAATAAAAACTGCTACTGTAAACGAACGCTTCAACCTAGAAGAACAAAATTTGGTGAGCCAAGTGGGATTTGTGTACTGATCATTACCACTATGTATCATCTACATTGGGTGAGAAAATATTTGTTGGTATTTCGGAAACTCATAATTTCTTGGAAGATTGGCAACCCCTTTTAATGATAGTGCTTTTCCAAAGTCTCGGCTTAGGGCTATTGAAGAGGAAACAAATCATAGAGACAAAACTGAGAACTCCTTTATTTTGTCAAGTTTCAAAGAGCAACTACAAACCATGTTGGATTTAGAGTTCCAAATTCATCTATCTATATAGGAGAGAACAGAGTGAAACCTAAATATAAAAACTGCTACTGTAGACGAACGCTTCAACCAAGAAGAACAAAATTTGGTGAGCCAAGTGGGATTTGTGTACTGATCATGACCACCAAGTATCATGAAGATTCGGTGAAAAAATATTTGCTGATATTTCGGAAACTCGTTATTTCTTAGAAGCTTGGCAACCCCTTTCAATGAAAGTGCTTTTCCACAGTCTGTGACTAGGGCTACTTAAAGAGGAATCAAACCATAGAGACAAAACTGAGAACTCCTTTATTTTGTAAAGTTTCAAAGTGCTACTACAAACCATGTTGGATTTAGAGTTCCAAATTCATCTATCTATATAGGAGAGAAAAGAGAGAAACCTAAATATAAAAACTGCTACTGTAGACGAAAGCTTCAACCTAGAAGAACAAAATTTGTTGAGCCAAGTGGGATTTGTATACTTGTCATTACCACGACGTATCATCAAGATTGGGTGAAAAAATATTTGCTTTTATTTCGGAAACTCGTAATTTCTTGGAAGCTTTGCAATGCCTTTCAATGAAAGTGCTTTTCCACAGTCTGTGCCTAGGGCTACTTGAAGCGAAAACAAACCATAGAGTCAAAACTGAGAACTCCTTTGTTTTGTCAACTTTCAAAGAGCTACTACAAACCATGTTGGATTTAGCGTTCCAAATTCATCTATCTATATAGGAGAGAACAGAGTGAAACCTAAATTTAAAAACTGCTACTGTAGACAAACGCTTCAACCTAGAAGAACAAAATTTGTTGAGCCAAGTGGGATTTGTATACTTGTCATTACCACCAAGTATCATCAAGATTGGGGGAAAAAATATTTGCTGGTATTTAGGAAACTCGTAATTTCTTGGAAGCTTGGCAAACCCTTTCAATGAAAGTGCTTTTCCACAGTCTCTGCTTAGGGCTACATGAATCGGAAACAAATCATAGAGAAAAAACTGAGAACTCCTTTATTTTGTTAAGTTTCAAAGAGCTATACAAACCATGTTGGATTCAGAGTTCCAAATTCATCTATCTATATAGGAGAGAACAGAGTGAAACCTAAAAATTAAAACTACTACTGTTAACGAACTCTTCAACCTAGAAGAACATAATTTGGTGAGCCAAGTGGGATTTGTGGACTTGTCATTACCACCACGTATCATCAAGATTGGGTGAAAAAATATTTGCTGGTATTTCGGAAACTCGTATTATCTTGGAAGCTTGGCAACCCCTCTCAATGAAAGTGCTTTTCCACCTTCTGTGCTTAGGGCTACTTGAAGAGGAAACAAACCATAGAGACAAAACTGAGAACTCCTATATTTTGTCAAGTTTCAAAGATCTATTACACACGATGTTGGATTTAGAGTTCCAAATTCATCTATCCATATAGGAGAGAACAGAGTGAAACCTAAAAATAAAAACTGCTACTGTAAATGAACGCTTCAACCTAGAAGAACAAAATTTGGTGAGCCAAGTGGGATTTGTGTAGTTGTCATTTCCATCACGTATCATCAACATTGGGTGAAAGAATAATTGCTGGTATTTCGGAAACTCATAATTTCTGGGAAGCTTGGCAACCCCTTTCAATGAAAGTGCTTTTCCACAGACTCTGCGTATGGCTACATGAAACGGAAACAAATCATAGTGACAAAACTGAAAACTCCTTTATTTTGTCAAGTTTCAAAGAGCTATAACAAACCATGTTGTATTTAGATCTCTAAATTCATCTATCTATATAGGAGAGAACAGAGTGAAACCTAAATATAAAAACTGCTACTGTAGACGAACGCTTAAACCTAGAAAAACAAAATTTGTTGATCCAAGTGGGATTTGTGTACTTGTCATTACCACCACGTATCATCAAGATTGGGTGAAAAAATATTTGCTGGTATTTCGGAAAATCGTAATTTCTTGGAAGCTTTGCAATGCCTTTCAATGAAAGTGCTTTTCCACAGTCTCTGCTTAGGGCTTCTTGAAGAGGAAACAAACCATAAAGACAAAACTGAGAACTTCATTATTTTGTCAAGTTTCAAAGAGCTACTACAAACCATGTTGGATTTAGAGTTCCAAATTCATCTATCTATATAGGAGAGAACAGAGGGAAACCTAAGTATAAAAACTGCTACTGTAGACGAACGCTTCAACCTAGAAGAACAAAATTGGGTGAGCCTAGTTGGATTTGTGTACTGATCTATACCACCAACTATCATAAAAATTGGGAGAAAATATATTTGCTTGTATTTCGGAAATTCGTTATTTCTTAGAAGTTAGGCAACCCCTCTCAATGAAAGTGCTTTTCCTACGTCTGTGCCTACGGCAACTTGAAGAAAAAACAAACCATAGAGACAAAACTGAGAACTCCTTTATTTTGTCAAGTTTCAAAGAGCTACTACAAACCATGTTGGATTTAGAATTCCAAATTCATCTATCTATATAGGAGAGAACAGAGTGAAACCTAAAAATATAAACTGCGATTGGAAACGAACGCTTCAACCTAGAAGGAGAAAATTTGGTGAGCAAAGTGGGATTTGTGGACTTGTCATTACCACCACGTATCATCAAGATTGGGTGAAAAAATATTTGCTGCTATTCGGAAACTCGTATTTTTTTGGAAGCTTGGCAACAGCCATCAATGATAGTGCTCTTCCACACTCTCTGCTTCGGGATACTTGAAGTGGAAACAAATCATTGAGACAAAACTGAAAACTCCTTTTTTTTGTCAAGTTTCAAAGAGCCACTACAAACCATGTTGGATTTAGAGTTGCAAATTCAACTTTCTATATACGAGAGAACAGAGTGAATCCTAAATATAAAAACTGCTACTGTAGACGAACGCTTCAAATAGAAGAACAAAATTTGGTGAGCCAAGTGGGATTTGTGTACAGATCATTACCACCAGGTATCATCGACATTGGGTGAAAAAATATTTGCTGGTATTTAGGAAACTCGTTATTTCTTAGAAGCTTGGCAACCCCTCTCAATGAAAGTGGTTTTCCACAGTCTGTTCCTAGGGCTACTTGAAGCTTAAACAAACCATAGAGAAAAAACTGAGAACTCCTTTATTTTGTCAAGTTGTAAAAAGCTACTACAAACCATGTTGGATTTAGCGTTCCAAATTCATCTATCTATATAGGAGAGAACAGAGTGAAACCTAAAAATAAAAACTGCTACTGTAGACAAACGCTCCAACCTAGAAGAACAAAATTTGGTGAGCCAAGTGGGATTTGTGTCCTAATCATTTCCACCAAGTATCATCAAGATTGGGTGAAAAAACTTTTGCTGGTATTTCTGAAACTCGTTATTTCTTAGAAGCTTGGCAACCCCTCTCAATGAAAGTGCTTTTCCACAGTCTGTGGCTAGGACTACTTGAAGAGGAAACACACCATAGAGACAAAACTGAGAACTTCTTTATTTTGTCAAGTTTCAAAGAGCTACTACAAACCATGTTGGATTTAGAGTTCCAAATTCATCTATATATATATAGGAGACAACAGAGTGAAACCTAAAAATAAAAACTGCTACTGTAAACGAATGCTTCAACCTAGAAGAAGAAAATTTGGTGAGCCAAGTGGGATTTGTGGACTTGTCATTACCACCACGTATCATCAAGATTGGGTGAAAAAATATTTGCTGGAATTTCGGAAACTTGTAATTTCTTGGAAGCTTGGCAACCCCTCTCAATGTAAGTGCTTTTCCACAGTCTATGCTTAGGGCTATTTGAAGCGGAAACAAATCATAGAGACAAAACTGAGAACACCTTTATTTTGTCAATTTCAAAAAGCTACTACAAACCATGTTGGATTTAGAGTTCCAAATTCATCTATCTATATAGTAGAGAACAGAGTGAAACCTAAATACAAAAACTGCAACTGTAGACGAACGCTTGAACCTAGAAGAACAAAATTTGGTGAGCCAAGTGGGATTTGTGTACTGATCATTACCACCAAGTATCATCAAAATTGGGTGAAAAATATTTGCTAGTATTTCGGAAACTCGTTATTTCTTAGAAGCATTGGCAACCCATCTCAATGAAAATGCTTTTCCAAAGTCTGTGCCTAGGGCTACTTGAAGAGAAAACAAACCATAGTGTCAAAACTTAGAACTCCTTTATTTTGTCAAGTTTCAAAGATCTACTACAAACCAGGTTGGATATAGAGTTCCAAATTCATCTATCTATATAGGAGAGACCAGAGTGAAACCTAAAAATAAAAACTGCTACTGTAAACGAACAATTCAACCTAGAAGAACAAAATTTGGTGAGTCAAGTGGGATTGGTTTACCGATGATTACCACCAAGTATGATCAAGATTGGGTGAGAAAACATTTGCTGATATTTCTGAAACTCATTATTTCTTAGAAGCTTGGAAACCCCTCTCAAAGAAAGTGCTTTTCCACAGTCTGTTCCTAGGGCTACTTGAAGCGTAAACAAATCATAGAGACAAAACTGAGAACTCCTTTATTTTGTCAAGTTGTAAAAAGCTACTACCAACCATGTTGGATTTAGAGTTCCAAATTCATCTATCTATATAGGAGAGAACAGAGTGAAACCTAAATATAAAAACTGCTACTGTAAACCAACGCTTCAACCTAGAAGAACAAAATTTGGAGAGCCAAGTGTGATTTGTGTACTAATCAATTCCACGAAGTATCATCAAGATTGGGTGAAAAAACATTTGCTGGTATTTCTGAAACTCGTTATTTCTTAGAAGCTTGGCAACCCCTCTCAATGAAAGTGCTTTTCCACAGTTTGTGCCTAGGGCTGCTTGAAGAGGAAACAAACCATAGAGACAAAACTGAGAACTCCTTTATTTTGTCAAGGTTCAAAAGCTACTACAAACCATCTTGGATTTAGAGTTCCAAATTAATCTATCTATATAGCAGAGAACAGAGTGAAACCTAAATATAAAAACTGCTACTGTAGACAAACGCTTCAACATAGAAGAACAAAATTTGGTGAGCCAAGTGGGATTTGTGTACCGATCATTACCCCCAAGAATCATCAAGATTGGGTGAAAAAATATTTGTTGGTATTTCGGAAACTCATTATTTCTAAGAAGATTGGCAACCCCTCCCATTGAAAGTGCTTTTCCACAGTCTGTGCCTAGGGCTACATGAAGAGGAAACAAACCATAAAGACAAAACTGAGAACTCCTTTATTTTGTCAAGTTTCAAAGAGCTACTACAAACCATGTTGGATTTAGAGTTCCAAATTCATCTATCTATATAGCATAGAACAGAGTGAAACCTAAATATAAAAACTGCTACTGTAGACGAACGCTTCAAGCCAGAAGAACAAAATTTGGTGAGCCAAGTGGGATTTGTGTACCGATCATTACCAAGAAGTATCATCAACATTGGGTGAAAAAATATTTGCTGGTATTACGGAAACTCGTTTTTTCTTAGAAGCTTGGCAACCCCTCTCAATGAAAGTGCTTTTCCACAGTCTGTGCCTAGGGCTACTTGAGGAGGAAACAAACCATAGAGACAAAACGGAGAATATCTTTATTTTGTCATGTTTCAAAGAGCTACTACAAACCGTGTTGGATTTAGAGTTCCAAATTCATCTATGTATATAGGAGACAACAGAGTGAAACCTAAAAATAAAAACTGCTACTGTAAACGAACGCTTCAACCTAGAAGAACAAAATTTGGTGAGCCAAGTGGGATTTGTGTACTGATCATTACCACCACGTATCATCGACATTGGGTGAGAAAATATTTGCTGGCATTTCGGAAACTCATAATTTTTTGGAAGCTTGGCAACCCCTTTCATTGATAGTGGTTTTCCACAGTCTCTGCTTAGGGCTACTTGAAGAGGAAACAAATCATAGAGACAAAAGTGAGAACTCCTTTATTTTGTCAAGATTCAAAGAGCTAATACAAACCATGTTGGACTTAGAGTTCCAAATTCATCTATCTATATAGGAGAGAACAGAGGGAAAACTAAAAATATAAACTGCTACTGTAGACGAACGCTTCATCCTAAAAGAACAAAATTTGGTGAGTCAAGTGGGATTTGTGTACCGATCATGGCCACCAAGTATCATCAGGATTCGGTGAAAAATTATTTGCTGATATTTCGGAAACTCGTTATTTCTTAGAAGCTTGGCAACCCCTCTCAATGAAAGTGCTTTCCACAGTCTGTGCCTAGGGCTACTTGAAGAGAAAACAAACCATAGAGACAAAACTGAGAACTCCTTTATTTTGTCAAGTTTCAAAGAGCTACTACAAACCATGTTGGATTTAGAATTCCAAATTCTTCTATCTATGTAGGAGAGAACAGAGTGAAACGAAAAAATAAAAACTGCTACTGTAAACGAACGCTTCAACCTAGAAGAACAAAATTTGGTGAGCAAAGTGGGATTTGTGGACTTGTCATTACCACCACGTATTATCAATATTGGGTGAAAAAATATTTGCTGATATTTCGGAAACTCGTATTTTTGGAAGCTTGGCAACCCCTATCAATGAAAGTGCTCTTCCACAGTCTCTGCTTAAAGCTACTTGAAGCGGAAACAAAACATAGATACAAAACTGAGAACTTCTTTATTTTGTCAAGTTTCAAAGAGCTACTACAAACCATGTTGGATTTAGAGTTCCAAATTCATCTATCTATATTGGAGAGAACAGAGTGAAACCTAAATATTAAAATTGCTACTGTAGACGAACGCTTCAAAGTAGAAGAACAAAATTTGGTTAGCCAAGTGGGATTGGTGTACTGATCATTACGACCAAGTATAATCAACATTGGGAGAAAAAATATTTGCTGGTATTTCGGAAACTCGTTATTTCTTAGAAGCTTGGCAACCCCTCTCAATGAAAGTGCTTTCCACAGTCTGTGCCTAGGGCTACGTGAAGAGGAAACAAACCATAGAGACAAAACTGAGAACTCCTTTATTTTGTCAAGTTTCAAAGAGCTACTACAAACCATGTTGGATTTAGAATTCCAAATTCTTCTATCTATGTAGGAGAGAACAGAGTGAAACGAAAAAATAAAAACTGCTACTGTAAACGAACGCTTCAACCTAGAAGAACAAAATTTGGTGAGCAAAGTGGGATTTGTGGACTTGTCATTACCACCACGTATTATCAATATTGGGTGAAAAAATATTTGCTGATATTTCGGAAACTCTTATTTTTGGAAGCTTGGCAACCCCTATCAATGAAAGTGCTCTTCCACAGTCTCTGCTTAAAGCTACTTGAAGCGGAAACAAAACATAGATACAAAACTGAGAACTTCTTTATTTTGTCAAGTTTCAAAGAGCTACTACAAACCATGTTGGATTTAGAGTTCCAAATTCATCTATCTATATAGGAGAGAACAGAGTGAAACCTAAATATTAAAATTGCTACTGTAGACGAACCCTTCAAAGTAGAAGAACGAAATTTGGTGAGCCAGATGGTATTTGTGTACAGATCATTACCACCAAGTAACATCGACATTGGGTGAAAAAATATTTGCTGGTATTTCGGAAACTCGTTATTTCTTAGAAGCTTGGCAACCCCTCTCAATGAAAGTCCTTTTCCACAGTCTGTGCCTAGGGCTACTTGAAGACAAAACAATCCATGGACACAAAACTGAGAACTCGTTTTTTTTGTCAAGTTTCAAAGAGCTATAACAAACCATGTTGTATTTAGATCTCCAAATTCATCTATCTATATAGGAGAGAACAGAGTGAAACCTAAATATAAAAACTACTACTGTTAACGAACTCTTCAACCTAGAAGAACATAATTTGGTGAGCCAAGTGGGATTTGTGGACTTGTCATTACCACCACGTATCATCAAGATTGGGTGAAAAAATATTTGCTGGTATTTCGGAAACTCGTATTATCTTGGAAGCTTGGCAACCCCTCTGAATGAAAGTGCTTTTCCACCTTCTGTGCTTAGGGCTACTTGAAGAGGAAACAAACCATAGAGACAAAACTGAGAACTCCTATATTTTGTCAAGTTTCAAAGAGCTATTACACACCATGTTGGATTTAGAGTTCCAAATTCATCTATCCATATAGGAGAGAACAGAGAGAAACCTAAAAATAAAAACTGCTACTGTAAACGAACGCTTCAACCTAGAAGAACAAAATTTGGTGAGCCAAGTGAGATTTGTGTAGTTGTCATTTCCATCACGTATCATCAACCTTGGGTGAAAGAATAATTGCTGGTATTTCGGAAACTCATAATTTCTTGGAAGCTTGGCAACCCCTTTCAATGAAAGTGCTTTTCCACAGACTCTGCTTATGGCTACATGAAACGGAAACAAATCATAGTGACAAAACTGAAAACTTCTTTATTTTGTCAAGTTTCAAAGAGCTATAACAAACCATGTTGTATTTAGATCTCCAAATTCATCTATCTATATAGGAGAGAACAGAGTGAAACCTAAATATAAAAACTGCTACTGTAGACGAACGCTTAAACCTAGAAAAACAAAATTTGTTGAGCCAAGTGGGATTTGTGTACTTGTCATTACCACCACGTATCATCAAGATTGGGTGAAAAAATATTTGCTCGTATTTCGGAAAATCGTAATTTCTTGGAAGCTTTGCAATGCCTTTCAATGAAAGTGCTTTTCCACAGTCTCTGCTTAGGGCTTCTTGAAGAGGAAACAAACCATAGAGACAAAACTGAGAACTTCATTATTTTGTCAAGTTTCAAAGAGCTACTACAAACCATGTTGGATTTAGAGTTCCAAATTCATCTATCTATATAGGAGAGAACAGAGGGAAACCTAAGTATAAAAACTGCTACTGTAGACGAACGCTTCAACCTAGAAGAACAAAATTGGGTGAGCCTAGTTGGATTTGTGTACTGATCTATACCACCAACTATCATAAAAATTGGGAGAAAATATATTTGCTTGTATTTCGGAAATTCGTTATTTCTTAGAAGTTAGGCAACCCCTCTCAATGAAAGTGCTTTTCCTACGTCTGTGCCTACGGCAACTTGAAGAAAAAACAAACCATAGAGACAAAACTGAGAACTCCTTTATTTTGTCAAGTTTCAAAGAGCTACTACAAACCATGTTGGATTTAGAATTCCAAATTCATCTATCTATATAGGAGAGAACAGAGTGAAACCTAAAAATATAAACTGCGATTGGAAACGAACGCTTCAACCTAGAAGGAGAAAATTTGGTGAGCAAAGTGGGATTTGTGGACTTGTCATTACCACGACGTATCATCAAGATTGGGTGAAAAAATATTTGCTGCTATTCGGAAACTCGTATTTTTTTGGAAGCTTGGCAACAGCCATCAATGATAGTGCTCTTCCACACTCTCTGCTTCGGGATACTTGAAGTGGAAACAAATCAATGAGACAAAACTGAAAACTCCTTTATTTTGTCAAGTTTCAAAGAGCCACTACAAACCATGTTGGATTTAGAGTTGCAAATTCAACTTTCTATATACGAGAGAACAGAGTGAATCCTAAATATAAAAACTGCTACTGTAGACAAACGCTTCAAATAGAAGAACAAAATTTGGTGAGCCAAGTGGGTTTTGTGTACAGATCATTACCACCAGGTATCATCGACATTGGGTGAAAAAATATTTGCTGGTATTGAGGAAACTCGTTATTTCTTAGAAGCTTGGCAACCCCTCTCAATGAAAGTGGTTTTCCACAGTCTGTGCCTAGGGCTACTTGAAGAGGAAACAAATCATAGAGACAAAACTGAGAACTCCTTTATTTTGTCAAGTTTCAAACAGGTACTAAAAACCATGTTGGATTTAGAGTTCCAAATTCATCTATCAATATAGGGGAGAACAGAATGCAACCTAAAAATGAAAACTGCTACTGTAAACGAACGCTTCAACCTAGAAGAACAAAATTTGGTGAGCCAAGTGGGATTTGTGTACCGATCATTACCACCAAGTATCATCGACATTGGTTGAAAAAATATTTGCTGGTATTTCCGAAACTCGTTATTTCTTAAAAGCTTGACAACCCCTTTCAATTAGAGTGCTTTTCCACACTCTGTGCCTAGGGTTACTTGAAGAGGAAACAAACCATAGAGACAAAACTGAGAACTCCTTTATTTTGTCAAGTTTCAAAGAGCTACTACAAACCATGTTGGATTTAGAGTTCCAAATTCATCTATCTATATAGGAGAGAACAGAGTGAAATCTAAAAATTAAAACTGCTACTGTTAACGAACGCTTCAACCTAGAAGAACATAATTTGGTGAGCCAGGTGGGATTTGTGGACTTGTCATTACCACCACGTATCATCAAGATTGGGTGAAAAAATATTTGCTGGTATTTCGGAAACTCGTATTATCTTGGAAGCTTGGCAACCCCTCTCAATGAAAGTGCTTTTCCAACTTCTGTGCTTAGGGCTACTTGAAGAGGAAACAAACCATAGAGACAAAACTGAGAACTCCTATATTTTGTCAAGTTTCAAAGAGCTATTACACACCATGTTGGATTTAGAGTTCCAAATTCATCTATCCATATTGGAGAGAACGGAGTGAAACCTAAAAATAAAAAGTGCTACTGTAAAGGAACGCTTCAACCTAGAAGAACAAAATTTGGTGAGCCAAGTGGGATTTGTGTAGTTGTCATTTCCATCACATATCATCAACATTGGTTGAAAAAGTAATTGCTGGTATTTCGTAAACTCATAATTTCTGGGAAGCTTGGCAACCCCTTTCAATGAAAGTGCTTTTCCACAGACTCTGCGTATGGCTACATGAAACGGAAACAAATCATAGTGACAAAACTGAAAACTCCTTTATTTTGTCAAGTTTCAAAGAGCTACTACAAACCATGTTGGATTTAGAGTTCCAAATTCATCTATTAATATTGGAGAGAACAGAGTGCAACCTAAAAATGAAAACTGCTACTGTAAACGAACGCTTCAACCTAGAAGAACAAAATTTGGTGAGCCAAGTGGGATTTGTGGACTTGTCATTACCACCATGCATCATCAAGATTGGGTGAAAAAATATTTGCTGGTATTTCGGAAATTCGTATTTCTTGGAAGCTTGGCAACTCCTCTCAATGAAAGTGCTTTTCTACCGTCTGTGCCTAGGGCTACTTGCAGAGGAAACAAAACATAGAGACAAAACTGAGAACTTATTAATTTGTCAAGTTTCAAAAGCTCTACAAACAATGTTGGATTTAGAGTTCCAAATTCATCTACCTATATAGCAGAGAACAGAGTGAAACCTAAATATAAAAACTGCTACTGTAGACGAACGCTTCAACCTAGAAGAACAAAATTTGGTGAGCCAAGTGGGATTTGTGTACCGATAATTACCACCAAGTATCAACAAGATTGGGTGAAAAAATACTTGCTGGTATTTCCGAAACTCGTTATTTCTTAGAAGCTTGGCAACCCCTCTCAATGAAAGTGCTTTTCCACAGTCTGTGCCTAGGGCTACTTGAAGAGGAAACAAACCATAGAGACAAAACTGAGAACTTATTAATTTGTCAAGTTTCAAAAGCTCTACAAACAATGTTGGATTTAGAGTTCCAAATTCATCTATCTATATACCAGAGAAAAGAATTAAACGTAAAAATACAAAAACTGCTACTGTAGACGAACGCTTCAACCTAGCAGAACAAAATTTGGTGAGCCAAGTGGGATTTGTGTACCGATCAATACCACCAAGTATCATGAATATTGGGTGAAAAAATATTTGCTGGTATATCGGAAACTCGTAATTTCTGGGAAGCTAGGCAACCCCTCTCAATGAAAGTGCTTTTCCAGAGTCTCTGCTTAGGGCTACTTGAAGCGGAAACAAATCATAGAGACAAAACTGAGAACTTCTTTATTTTGTCACGTTTCAAAGAGCTACTACAAACCATGTTGGATTTAGAGTTCCAAATTCATCTATCTGTATAGCAGAGAACAGAGGGAAACCTAAATATAAAAACTGCTACTGTAGACGAACGCTTCTACATAGCAGAACAAAATTTGGTGAGCCAAGTAGGATTTGTGTACCGATGAATACCTTCAAGTATCATGAATTTTGGGTGAAAAAATATTTGCTGGTATTTCGGAAACTCATATTTCTTGGAAGTTTGGCAACCCCTCTCAATGAAACTGCTTTTCCACAGTCTCTGCTTAGGGCTAATTGAAGCGGAAACAAATCATAGAGACAAAACTGAGAACTCCTTTATTTTGTCAAGTTTCAAAGAGCTACTACCAACCATACTGGATTTCGAGTTCCCTATTCATCTGTCTATATAGGAGAGAACAGAGTGAAACCTAAATATAAAAACTGCTACTGTAGACGAACGCTTAAACCTAGAAGAACAAAATTTGTTGAGCCAAGTGGGATTTGTGTACTTGTCATTACCACCACGTACCATCAAGATTGGTGAAAAAATATTTGCTGGTATTTCGGAAAATCTTAATTTCTTGGAAGCTTTGCAATGCCTTTCAATGAAAGTGCTTTTCCACAGTCTCTGCTTAGGGCTTCTTGAAGAGGAAACAAACCATAGAGAAAATAGTGAGAACTTCCTTATTTTGTCAAGTTTCAAATAGCTTCTACAAACCATGTTGGATTTGGAGTTCTAAATTTATCTATCTATATAGGAGAGAACAGAGGGAAACCTAAATATAAAAATTGATACTGTAGACGAACGCTTCAACCGAGAAGAACCAAATTTGGTGAGCCAAGTGGGATTTCTGTACTTGTCCTTACCACCAAGTATCATCAAGATTGGTTGAAAAAAATATTTGCTGGTATTTTGGAAACTCGTTAATTCTTAGAAGCTTGGCAACCATTCTCAATGAAAGTGCTTTTCCACAGTCTGCGCCTAGGGCTACTTAAAGAGGAAACAAACCATAGAGACAAAACTCAGAACTCCTTTATTTTGTCAAGTTTCAAAGAGCTACTGCAAACCATGTTGGATTTAGAGTTTCAAATTCATCTATCTATATATGAGACAACAGAGTGAAACCTAAATATAAAAACGGCTACTGTAGACGAACGCTTCAACCTAGAAGAACAAAATTTGGTGAGCCAAGTGGGTACTGTGTACTAATCATTACTACCAAGTATCATCAAGATTGTGTGAAAAAATATTTGCTGATATTTCGGAAACTCGTTATTTCTTAGAAGCTTGGCAACCCCTCTCAATGAAAGTGGTTTTCCACAGTCTGTGCATAGGGCTACTTGAAGAGGAAACAAACCATAGAGACAAACCTCAGAACTCTTTATTTTGTCAAGTTTCAAAGAGCTACTACAAACCATGTTGGATCTAGAGTTCCAAATTCATCTATCTATATAGGAGAGAACAGAGAGAAACCTAAATATAAAAACTGCTACTGTAGAAGAACGCTTCAACCTAGAAGAACAAAATTAGAGCAGCCAAGTGGGATTTGTGTACTGATCATTACCACCAAGTGTCATCAAGATTGGGTGAAAAAATATTTGCTGGTATTTCGGAAACTTGTAATTTCTTAGAAGCTTGGCAAACTCTCTCAATGAAAGTGCTTTTCCACAGTCTGTGCCTAGGGCTACTTGAAGAGGAAACAAACCATAGAGACAAAACTGAGAACTCCTTTATTTTGTCAAGTTTCAAAGAGCTACTACAAACCATGCTGGATTTAGAGTTCCAAATTCATATATCTATATAGGAGAGAACAGAGGGAAACATAAATATAAAAACTTCTACTGTAGGCGAACGCTTCAACCTAGAAGAACACAATTTGGTGAGCCAAGTGGGATTTGTGTACTGATCATTAGCAACCAGTATCATCAAGATTGGGTGAAAAAATATTTGCTGGTATTTCGGAAACTCGTTATTTCTTGAAAGCTTGGCAAAACCTCTCAATGAAAGTAGTTTTCCACAGTCTGTGCCTAGGGTAACTTGAAGAGGAAACAAACCATAGGGACAAAACTCAGAACTCCTTTATTTTGTCAAGTTTCAAAGAGCTACTAAAAACCATGTTGGATTTAGAGTTCCAAATTCATATATCTATATAGGAGAGAACAGAGTGAAACCTAAACATAAAAACTGCTACTGTAGACGAACGCTTCAACCTAGAAGAACAAAATATGGTGAGCCACGTGGGATTTGTGTACTGATCATTAGCACCAAGTATCATCAAGATTGGGTGAAAAAATATTTGCTGGTACTTCGGAAACTCGTTATTCCTTAGAAGCTTGGCAACCCCTCTCAATGAAAGTGCTTTTTCACAGTCTGCGCCTAGGGCTACTTGAAGAGGAAACAAACCATAGAGACAAAACTGAGAACTCCTTTATTTTGTCAAGTTTCAAAGAGCTACTACAAACCATGTTGGATTTAGAGTTCCAAATTCATCTATCTATATAGGAGAGAACAGAGTGAAACCTAAATATAAAAACTGCTACTTTAGACGAACGCTTCAACCTAGAAGAACAAAATTTGGTGAGCCAAGTGGGATCTGTGTACTGGTCATTACCAGCAAGTATCATCAAGATTGGGTGAAAAAATATTTGCTGGTATTTCGGAAACTCGTTATTCCTTAGAAGCTTGGCAACCCATCTCAATGAAAGTGCTTTTCCACAGTCTTGCCTAGGGCAACTTGAAGAGGAAACAAACCATAGAGACAAAACTGAGAACTCCTTTATTTTGTCAAGTTTCAAAGAGGTACTACAATCCATGTTGGATTTAAAGTTCCAAATTCATCTATCTATATAGGAGAGAACAGAGAGAAACCTAAATATAAAAACTGCTACTGTAGACGAACGCTTCAACCTAGAAGAACAAAATTTGGTGAGCCAAGTGGGATTTGTGTACTGATCATTACCACCAAGTATCATCAAGATTGGGTGAAAAAATATTTGCTGCTATTTTGGAAACTCGTTATTTCTTAGAAGCTTGGCAACCCATCAGAATGAAAGTGCTTCCACAGTCTGTGCCTAGGGCTACTTAAAGAGGACACAAACCATAGAGTCAAAACTGAGAACTCCTTTATTTTGTCAAGTTTCAAAGAGCTACTACAATCCATGTTGGATATAGAGTTCCAAATTCATCTATCTATATAGGAGAGAACAGAGAGAAACCTAAATATAAAAACTGCTACTGTAGACGAACGCTTCTACCTAGAAGAACAAAATTTGGTGAGCCAAGTGGGATTTGTGTACTGATCATTAGCAACAATTATCATCAAGAATGGGTGAAAAAATATTTGCTGGTATTTCGGAAACTCGTTATTTCTTAGAAGCTTGGCAAACCCTCTCAATGAAAGTGCTTTTCCACAGTCTGTGCCTAGGGCTAATTGAATAGGAAACAATCCATAGAGACAAAACTGAGAACTCCTTTATTTTGTCAAGTTTCAAAGAGCTACTACACACCATGTTGGATTTAGAGTTACAAATTCATCTATCTATACAGGAGAGAACAGAGTGAAACATAAATATAAAAACTGCTACTGTAGACGAACGTTTCAACCTAGAAGAACAAAATATGGTGAGCCAAGTGGGACTTCTGTACTGATCATTACCACGAAGTATCATCAAAATTGGGTGAAAAAATATTTGCTGGTATTTCGGAAACTCGTAATTTCTTAGAAGCTTGGCAAACCCTCTCAATGAAAGTGCTTTTCCACAATCTGTGCCTAGGGCTACTTGAAGAGGAAACAAACCATAGAGACAAAAAGGAGATCTCCTTTATTTTGTGAAGTTTCAAAGAGCTACTACAAACCATGTTGGATTTAGAGTTCCAAATTCATCTATCTATATAGGAGAGAACAGAGGGAAACCTAAGCATAAAAACTGCTACTGTGGACGAACGCTTCAACCTAGAAGAACAAAATTGGGTGAGCCTAGTTGGATTTGTGTACTGATCTATACCACCAACTATCATAAAAATTGGGAGAAAAAATATTTGCTTGTATTTTGGAAATTCGTTATTTCTTAGAAGTTAGGCAACCCCTCTCAATGAAAGTGCTTTTCCTACGTCTGTGCCTACGGCAACTTGAAGAAAAAACAAACCATAGAGACAAAACTGAGAACTCCTTTATTTTGTCAAGTTTCAAAGAGCTACTACAAACCATGTTGGATTTAGAATTCCAAATTCATCTATCTATATAGGAGAGAACAGAGTGAAACCTAAAAATATAAACTGCGATTGGAAACGAACGCTTCAACCTAGAAGGAGAAAATTTGGTGAGCAAAGTGGGATTTGTGGACTTGTCATTACCACGACGTATCATCAAGATTGGGTGAAAAAATATTTGCTGCTATTCGGAAACTCGTATTTTTTTGGAAGCTTCGCAACAGCCATCAATGATAGTGCGCTTCCACACTCTCTGCTTTGGGATACGTGAAGTGGAAACAAATCATTGAGACAAAAGTGAAAACTCCTTTATTTTGTCAAGTTTCAAAGAGCCACTACAAACCATGTTGGATTTAGAGTTGCAAATTCAACTTTCTATATACGAGAGAACAGAGTGAATCCTAAATATAAAAACTGCTACTGTAGACGAACGCTTCAAATAGAAGAACAAAATTTGGTGAGCCAAGTGGGATTTGTGTACAGATCATTACCACCAGGTATCATCGACCTTGGGTGAAAAAATATTTGCTGGTATTTAGGAAACTCGTTATTTCTTAGAAGATTGGCAACCCCTCTCAATGAAAGTGCTTTTCCACAGTCTGTGCCTAGGGCTACTTGAAGAGGAAACAAATCATAGAGACAAAACTGAGAACTCCTTTATTTTGTCAAGTTTCAAAGAGCTAATACAAACCATGTTGGACTTAGAGTTCCAAATTAATCTATCTATATAGGAGAGAACAGAGGGAAAACTAAAAATATAAACTGCTACTGTAGACGAACGCTTCATCCTAGAAGAACAAAATTTGGTGAGTCAAGTGGGATTTGTGTACCGATCATGGCCACCAAGTATCATCAGGATTTGGTGAAAAATTATTTGCTGATATTTCAGAAACTCGTTATTTCTTAGAAGCTTGGCAACCCCTCTCAATGGAAATGCTTCTCCACAGTCTGTGCCTAGGGCTATTTGAAGAGGTAACAAACCATAGAGACAAAACTGAGAACTCCTTTATTTTGTCAGGTTTCAAAGAGCCATAACAAACCATGTTGGATTTAGAACTCCAAATTCATCTATCTATATAGGAGAGAACCGAGTGAAACCTAAATATAAAACTGCTACTGTAGACGAATGCTTAAAACTAGAAGAACAAAATTTGGTTAGCCAAGTGGGATTCGTGTACTGATCATTACGACCAAGTATCATCAACATTGGGAGAAAAAATATTTGCTGGTATTTCGGAAACTCGTTATTTCTTAGAAGCTTGGCAACCCCTCTCAATGAAAGTGCTTTTCCACCATCTGTGCCTAGGACTACTTGAAGAGGAAACAAATCATAGAGACAAAACTGAGAATTCCTTTATTTTGTCAAGTTTCAAAGAGCTACTACAAACCATGTTGGATTTAGAATTCCAAATTCTTCTATCTATGTAGGAGATTACAGAGTGAAACGAAAAAATAAAAACTGCTACTGTAAACGAACGCTTCAACCTAGAACAACAAAATTTGGTGAGCAAAGTGGGATTTGTGGATTTGTCATTACCACCACGTATTATCAATATTGGGTGAAAAAATATTTGCTGATATTTCGGAAACTCGTATTTTCTTGGAAGCTTGGCAACCCCTATCAATGAAAGTGCTCTTCCACAGTCTCTGCTTAAAGCTACTTGAAGCGGAAACAAAACATAGATACAAAACTGAGAACTTCTTTATTTTGTCAAGCTTCAAAGAGCTACTACAAACCATGTTGGATTTAGAGTTCTAAATTCATCTATCTATATAGGAGAGAACAGAGTGAAACCTAAATATTAAAATTGCTACTGTAGACGAACGCTTCAAAGTAGAAAAACAAAATTTGGTGAGCCAGGTGGGATTTGTGTACAGATCATTAC
>NW_027513898.1:0-29857 GCF_048772815.1 Callospermophilus lateralis
ACCAGCAAATATTTTTTCACCAATCTTGATGATACTGTGGTGCTAATGATCAGTACACAAATCCCACTTGGCTCACCAAATTTTGTTCTTCTAGTTTGAAGCTTTCGTCTACAGTAGCAGTTTTTATATTTAGGTTTCCTTCTGTTCTCTCCTATATAGATAGATGAATTTGGAACTCTAAATCCAACATGGTTTGTAGTAGCTCTTTGAAACTTGACAAAATAAAGGAGTTCTTAGTTTTGTCTCTATGTTTTGTTTCCTCGTCAAGTAGCCGTAGGCACAGACTGTGGAAAACACTTTCATTGAGATGGGTTGCCAAGCTTCTACGAAAAAACGAGTTTCCGAAATACCAGCAAATATTTCTTCACCCAATCTGATGATACTTGGTGGTAATGATCAGTACACAAATCCCACTTGGCTCACCAAATTTTGTTCTTCTAGGTTGAAGCGTTCGTCTACAGTAGCAGTTTTTATATTTAGGTTTCCCTCTGTTCTCTCCTATATAGATAGATGAATTTGGAACTCTAAATACAACATGGTTTGGAGTAGCTGTTTGAAACTTGACAAAATAAAGGAGTTCTCAGTTTTCTCTCTATGGTTTGTTTCCTCTTCAAGTAGCCCTAGGCACATACTGTGGAAAAGCACTTTCATTGAGAGTGGTTGCCAGGCATCTAAGAAATTACAAGTTTCGAAATACCAGCAAATATTTTTTCACCCAATCTTGATGATACTTGGTGGTAATGATCACTACACAAATCCCACTTGGCTCACAAAATTTTGTCTTCTAGGTTGAAGCGTTCGTCTACAGTAGCTGTTTTTATATTTAGGTTTCTCTCTGTTCTCTCCTATATAGATAGATGAATTTGGAACTCTAAATCCAACATGGATTGTAGTAGCTCTTTGAAACTTGACAAAATAAAAGGAGTTCTCAGTTTTGTCCTCTATGGTTTGTTTCCTCTTCAAGTAGCCTAGGCACAGACTGTGGAATAGCACTTTCATTGAGAGGGGTTGCCAAGCTTTTAAGAAATAACGAGTTTCCGAAATACCAGCAAAAATTTTTTCACCCAATCTTGATGATACTTGGTGGTAATGATCAGTACACAGATCCCACTTGGCTCACTAAATTGTGTTCTTCTAGGTTGAAGCCTGAGTCTACAGTAGCAGTTTTTATATTTAGGTTACACTCTTTTCTCTCATATACAGATACATGAATTTGGAACTCTAAATCCAACATGTTTGTAGTAGCTCTTTGAAACTTGACAAAATAAAGCAGTTCTCAGTTTTGTCTCTATGGTTTGTTCCTCTTCAAGTAGCCCAGGCACAGACTGTGGAAAAGCACTTTCATTGAGAGGGGTTGCCAAGCTTCTAAGAAATAACGAGTTTCCGAAATACCAGCAAATATTTTTTCACCCAATCTTGATGATAGTTGGTGGTAATGATCAGTACACAAATCCCACTTGGCTCACCAAATTTTGTTCTTCTAGGTTGAAGCGTTCGTCTACAGTAGCAGTTTTTATATTTAGGTTTCCCTCTGTTCTCTCCTATATAGATAGATGAATTTGGAACACTAAATCCACAGGGTTTATAGTAGCTCTTTGAAACTTGACAAAATAAAGGAGTTCTCAGTTTTCTCTCTATGGTTTGTTTCCTCTTCAAGTAGCCATAGGCACAGACTGTGGAAAAGCACTTTCATTGAGAGTGGTTGCCAGGCTTCTAAGAAATTACAAGATTCCGAAATACCAGCAAATATTTTTTCACCCAATCTTGATGATACTTGGTGGTAATGATCAGTACACAAATCACACTAGGCTCACCAAATTTTGTTCTTCTAGGTTGAAGCGTTCGTCTACAGTAGCTGTTTTTATATTAGGTTTCTCTCTGCTCTCTCTATATAGATAGATGAATTTGGAACACTAAATCCACATGATTGTAGTAGCTCTTTGAAACTTGACAAAATAAAGGAGTTCTCAGTTTTGTCTCTATGGTTTGTTTCCTCTTCAAGTAGCCCTAGGCACAGACTGTGGAAAAGCACTTTCATTGAGAGGGGGTTTCCAAAGCTTCTAAGAAATAACGATTTTCCGAAATACCAGCAAATATTTTTTCAGCCAATCTTGATGATAGTTGGTGGTAATGATCAGTACACAAATCCCACTTGGCTCACCAAATTTTGTTCTTCTAGGTTGAAGCGTTCGTCTACAGTAGCAGTTTTTATATTTAGGGTTCCCTCTGTTCTCTCCTATATAGATAGATGAATTTGGAAGTCTAAATACAACATGGTTTGTAGTAGCTCTTTGAAACTTGACAAAATAAAGGAGTTCTCAGGTTTTCTCTCTATGGTTTGTTTCCTCTTGAAGTAGCCCTCGGCACAGACTGTGGAAAAGCACTTTCATTGAGAGGTGTTGCCAGCTTCTAAGAAATTACGAGTTTCCGAAATACCAGCAAATATTTTTTCACCCAATCTTGATGATACTTGGTGGTAATGATCAGTACACAAATCCCACTTGGCTCACCAAATTTTGTTCTTCTAGGTTGAAGCGTTCGTCTACAGTAGCAGTTTTTATATTTAGGTTTCCCTCTGTTCTCTCCTATATAGATAGATGAATTTGGAACTCTAAATCCAACCTGGTTTGTAGTAGCTCTTTGAAATTGACAAAATAAAGGAGTTCTGAGTTTTGTCTCTATGGTTTGTTTCCTCTTCAAGTAGCCCTAGGCACAGACTGTGGAAAAGCACTTTCATTGAGAGGGGTTGCCAAGCTTCTAAGAAATAACGAGTTTCCGAAATACCAGCAAATATTTTTCAGCCAATCTTGATGATAGTTGGTGGTAATGATCAGTACACAAATCCCACTTGGCTCACCAAATTTTAGTCTTCTAAGTTGAAGCGTTCGTCTACAGTAGCAGTTTTATATTTAGGTTTCACTCTGTTCTCTCCTATATAGATAGATGAATTTGGAACTCTAAATCCAACTGGTTTGTAGTAGCTCTTTGAAACTTGACAAAATAAAGGAGGTCTCAGATTTGTCTCTATGGTTTGTTTCCTCTTCAAGTAGCCTAGGCACAGACTGTGGAAAAGCACTTTCATTGAGAGGGGTTGCCAAGCTTCTAAGAAATAACGAGTTTCCGAAATACCAGCAAATATTTTTTCAGCCAATCTTGATGATACCTGTTGCTGATGATCAGTACACAAATCCAACTTGCTCACCAAATTCTGTTCTTCTAGGTTGAAGCGTTCGTCTACAGTAGCAGTTTTTATATTTAGGTTTCCCTCTGTTCTCTCCTATATAGATAGATGAATTTTAACTCTAAATCCAACCTGGTTTGTAGTAGCTCTTTGAAACTTTACAAAATAAAGGAGTTCTCAGTTTTGTCTCTATGGTTTGTTTCCTCTTCAAGTAGCCTAGGCACAGACTGTGTAAAAGCACTTTCAATGAGAGGGGTTGCCAAGCTTCTAAGAAATTACGTGTTTCCGAAATACCAGCAAATATTTTTTCACCCAATCTTGATGAAACTTGGTGGTAATGATCAGTACTCAATTCCCACTTGGCTCACCAAATTTTGTTCTTCTAGGTTGAAGCGTTCGTCTACAGTAGCAGTTTTTATATTTAGGTTTCCCTCTGTTCTCTCCTATATAGATAGATGAATTTGGAACTCTAAATCCAACATGGTTTGTAGTAGGTCTTTGAAACTTGACAAAATAAAGGAGTTCTCAGTTTTGTCTCTATGGTTTGTTTCCTCTTCAAGTAGCCCTAGGCACAGACTGTGGAAGCACTTTCATTGAGATGTGTTGCCAAGCTTCTAAGAAATAAAGAATTTCCAAAATACCAGCAAATATTTTTTCACCCAATCTTGATGATACTTGGTGGTAATGATCAGTACACAAATCACATTGGCTCACCAAATTTTGTTCTTCTAGTTTGAAGCGTTCGTCTACAGTAGCTGTTTTTATATTTAGGTTTCTCTCTGTTCTCTCCTATATAGATAGATGAATTTGGAACTCTGAATCCAACACGGTTTGTAGTAGCTCTTTGAAACTTGACAAAATAAAGGAGTTCTCAGATTTTTCTCTATGGTTTGTTTCCTCTTCAAGTAGCCCTAGGCACAGACTGTGTAAAAGCACTTTCATTGAGAGGGGTTGCCAAGCTTCTAAGAAATCACGAGTTTCCGAAATACCAGCAAATATTTTTTTCCAACCCAATCTTGATGATACTTGGTGGTAATGATCAGTACACAAATCCCACTTGGCTCACCAAATTTTGTTCTTCTAGGTTGAAGCGTTCGTCTACAGTAGCAGTTTTTATATTTAGGTTTCTCTCTGTTCTCTCCTATATAGATAGATGAATTTGGAACTCTAAATCCAACATGGTTTGTAGTAGCTCTTTGAAACTTGACAAAATAAAAGAGTTCTCAGATTTTTCTTTATGGTTTGTCTCCTCTTCAAGTAGTCCTAGGAACACCCTGTGAAAAGCACTTTCATTGAGAGGGGTTGCCATGCTTCTAAGAAATAACGAGTTTCCGAAATACCAGGAAATATTTTTTCACCCAATCTTGATGATACTTGTTGGTTTTGATCAGTACACAAATCCCACTTATCTCACCAAATTTTGTTCTTCTAGGTTGAAGCGTTTGTCTACAGTAGCAGTTTTTATTTTTAGGTATCACTCTGTACACTCATATATAGATAGATGAATTTGGAACACTAAATCTAACATGGTTTGTAGTAGCTCTTTGAAACTTGACAAAATAAATGTTTTCTCAGTTTTGTCTCTATGGTTTGTTTCCTCTTCAAGTAGCCCTAGGCACACACAGTGAAAAAGCACTTTCATTGAGAGGGTTGCCATGCTTCTAAGAAATAACGAGTTTCCAAAATACCAGCAAATATTTTTTCACCCAATCTTGATGATACTTGGTGCTAATGATCAGTACACAAATCCCACTTGGCTCACCAAATTTTGTTCTTCTAGTTTGAAGCTTTCGTCTACAGTAGCAGTTTTTATATTTAGGGTTTCCTTCTGTTCTCTCCTATATAGATAGATGAATTTGGAACTCTAAATCCAACATGGTTTGTAGTAGCTCTTTGAAACTTGACAAAATAAAGGAGTTCTTAGTTTTGTCTCTATGTTTTGTTTCCTCGTCAAGTAGCCGTAGGCACAGACTGTGGAAAACACTTTCATTGAGATGGGTTGCCAAAGCTTCTACGAAAAAACGAGTTTCCGAAATACCAGCAAATATTTCTTCACCCAATCTTGATGATACTTGGTGGTAATGATCAGTACACAAATCCCACTTGGCTCACCAAATTTTGTTCTTCTAGGTTGAAGCGTTCGTCTACAGTAGCAGTTTTATATTTAGGTTTCCCTCTGTTCTCTCCTATATAGATAGATGAATTTGGAACTCTAAATACAACATGGTTTGGAGTAGCTGTTTGAAACTTGACAAAATAAAGGAGTTCTCAGTTTTCTCTCTATGGTTTGTTTCCTCTTCAAGTAGCCCTAGGCACATACTGTGGAAAAGCACTTTCATTGAGAGTGGTTGCCAGGCATCTAAGAAATTACAAGTTTCCGAAATACCAGCAAATATTTTTTCACCCAATCTTGATGATACTTGGTGGTAATGATCACTACACAAATCCCACTTGGCTCACAAAATTTTGTTCTTCTAGGTTGAAGCGTTCGTCTACAGTAGCTGTTTTTATATTTAGGTTTCTCTCTGTTCTCTCCTATATAGATAGATGAATTTGGAACTCTAAATCCAACATGGATTGTAGTAGCTCTTTGAAACGTGACAAATAAAGGAGTTCTCAGTTTTGTCTCTATGGTTTGTTTCCTCTTCAAGTAGCCCTAGGCACAGACTGTGGAATAGCACTTTCATTGAGAGGGGTTGCCAAGCTTTTAAGAAATAACGAGTTTCCGAAATACCAGCAAAAATTTTTCACCCAATCTTGATGATACTTGGTGGTAATGATCAGTACACAGATCCCACTTGGCTCACTAAATTGTGTTCTTCGAGGTTGAAGCCTGAGTCTACAGTAGCAGTTTTTATATTTAGGTTACACTCTTTTCTCTCATATACAGATACATGAATTTGGAACTCTAAATCCAACATGGTTTGTAGTAGCTCTTTGAAACTTGACAAAATAAAGCAGTTCTCAGTTTTGTCTCTATGGTTTGTTTCCTCTTCAAGTAGCCCCAGGCACAGACTGTGGAAAAGCACTTTCATTGAGAGGGTTGCCAAGCTTCTAAGAAATAACGAGTTTCCGAAATACCAGCAAATATTTTTTTCACCCAATCTTGATGATAGTTGGTGGTAATGATCAGTACACAAATCCCACTTGGCTCACCAAATTTTGTTCTTCTAGGTTGAGCGTTCGTCTACAGTAGCAGTTTTATATTTAGGTTTCCCTCTGTTCTCTCCTATATAGATAGATGAATTTGGAACACTAAATCCACAGGGTTTATAGTAGCTCTTTGAAACTTGACAAAATTAAAGAGTTCTCAGTTTTCTCTCTATGGTTTGTTTCCTCTTCAAGTAGCCATAGGCACAGACTGTGGAAAAGCACTTTCATTGAGAGTGGTTGCCAGGCTTCTAAGAAATTACAAGATTCCGAAATACCAGCAAATATTTTTTCACCCAATCTTGATGATACTTGGTGGTAATGATCAGTACACAAATCCCACTTGGCTCACCAAATTTTGTTCTTCTAGGTTGAAGCGTTCGTCTACAGTAGCAGTTTTTATATTTAGGTTTCCCTCTGTTCTCTCCTATATAGATAGATGAATTTGGAACTCTAAATCCAACCTGGTTTGTAGTAGCTCTTTGAAACTTGACAAAATAAAGGAGTTCTGAGTTTGTCTCTATGGTTTGTTTCCTCTTCAAGTAGCCCTAGGCACAGACTGTGGAAAAGCACTTTCATTGAGAGGGGTTGCCAAGCTTCTAAGAAATAACGAGTTTCCGAAATACCAGCAAATATTTTTTCAGCCAATCTTGATGATAGTTGGTGGTAATGATCAGTACACAAATACCACTTGGCTCACCAAATTTTGTTCTTCTAGGTTGAAGCGTTCGTCTACAGTAACAGTTTTATATTTAGGTTTCCCTCTGTTCTCTCCTATATAGATAGATGAATTTGGAACTCTAAATCCAACCTGGTTTGTAGTAGCTCTTTGAAACTTTACAAAATAAAGGAGTTCTCAGTTTTGTCTCTATGGTTTGTTTCCTCTTCAAGTAGCCCTAGCACAGACTGTGTAAAAGCACTTTCAATGAGAGGGTTGCCAAGCTTCTAAGAAATTACGTGTTTCCGAAATACCAAGCAAATATTTTTTCACCCAATCTTGATGAAACTTGGTGGTAATGATCAGTACTCAATTCCCACTTGGCTCACCAAATTTTGTTCTTCTAGGTTGAAGCGTTCGTCTACATAGCAGTTTTTATATTTAGGTTTCCCTCTGTTCTCTCCTATATAGATAGATGAATTTGGAACTCTAAATCCAACATGGTTTGTAGTAGGTCTTTGAAACTTGACAAAATAAAGGAGTTCTCAGTTTTGTCTCTATGGTTTGTTTCCTCTTCAAGTAGCCCTAGGCACAGACTGTGGAAAGCACTTTCATTGAGATGTGTTGCCAAGCTTCTAAGAAATAAAGAATTTCCAAAATACCAGCAAATATTTTTTCACCCAATCTTGATGATACTTGGTGGTAATGATCAGTACACAAATCACATTGGCTCACCAAATTTTGTTCTTCTAGTTTGAAGCGTTCGTCTACAGTAGCTGTTTTTATATTTAGGTTTCTCTCTGTTCTCTCCTATATAGATAGATGAATTTGGAACTCTGAATCCAACACGGTTTGTAGTAGCTCTTTGAAACTTGACAAAATAAAGGAGTTCTCAGATTTTTCTCTATGGTTGTTTCCTCTTCAAGTAGCCCTAGGCACAGACTGTGTAAAAGCACTTTCATTGAGAGGGGTTGCCAAGCTTCTAAGAAATCACGAGTTTCCGAAATACCAGCAAATATTTTTTCAACCAATCTTGATGATACTTGGTGGTAATGATCAGTACACAAATCCCACTTGGCTCACCAAATTTTGTTCTTCTAGGTTGAAGCGTTCGTCTACAGTAGCAGTTTTTATATTTAGGTTTCTCTCTGTTCTCTCCTATATAGATAGATGAATTTGGAACTCTAAATCCAACATGGTTTGTAGTAGCTCTTTGAAACTTGACAAAATAAAAGAGTTCTCAGATTTTTCTTTATGGTTTGTCTCCTCTTCAAGTAGTCCTAGGAACACCCTGTGGAAAAGCACTTTCATTGAGAGGGGTTGCCATGCTTCTAAGAAATAACGAGTTTCCGAAATACCAGGAAATATTTTTTCACCCAATCTTGATGATACTTGTTGGTTTTGATCAGTACACAAATCCCACTTGGCTCACCAAATTTTGTTCTTCTAGGTTGAAGCGTTTGTCTACAGTAGCAGTTTTATTTTTAGGTATCACTCTGTACACTCATATATAGATAGATGAATTTGGAACACTAAATCTAACATGTTTGTAGTAGCTCTTTGAAACTTGACAAAATAAATGTTTTCTCAGTTTTGTCTCTATGGTTTGTTTCCTCTTCAAGTAGCCCTAGGCACACACTGTGAAAAAGCACTTTCATTGAGAGGGGTTGCCATGCTTCTAAGAATAACGAGTTTCCAAAATACCAGCAAATATTTTTTCACCCAATCTTGATGATACTTGATGATACTTGGTGCTAATGATCAGTACACAAATCCCACTTGGCTCACCAAATTTTGTTCTTCTAGTTTGAAGCTTTCGTCTACAGTAGCAGTTTTTATATTTAGGTTTCCTTCTGTTCTCTCCTATATAGATAGATGAATTTGGAACTCTAAATCCAACATGGTTTGTAGTAGCTCTTTGAAACTTGACAAAATAAAGGAGTTCTTAGTTTTGTCTCTATGTTTTGTTTCCTCGTCAAGTAGCCGTAGGCACAGACTGTGGAAAACACTTTCATTGAGATGGGTTGCCAAGCTTCTACGAAAAAACGAGTTTCCGAAATACCAGCAAATATTTCTTCACCCAATCTTGATGATACTTGGTGGTAATGATCAGTACACAAATCCCACTTGGCTCACCAAATTTTGTTCTTCTAGGTTGAAGCGTTCGTCTACAGTAGCAGTTTTTATATTTAGGTTTCCCTCTGTTCTCTCCTATATAGATAGATGAATTTGGAACTCTAAATACAACATGGTTTGGAGTAGCTGTTTGAAACTTGACAAAATAAAGGAGTTCTCAGTTTTCTCTCTATGGTTTGTTTCCTCTTCAAGTAGCCCTAGGCACATACTGTGGAAAAGCACTTTCATTGAGAGTGGTTGCCAGGCATCTAAGAAATTACAAGTTTCCGAAATACCAGCAAATATTTTTTCACCCAATCTTGATGATACTTGGTGGTAATGATCACTACACAAATCCCACTTGGCTCACAAAATTTTGTTCTTCTAGGTTGAAGCGTTCGTCTACAGTAGCTGTTTTTATATTTAGGTTTCTCTCTGTTCTCTCCTATATAGATAGATGAATTTGGAACTCTAAATCCAACATGGATTGTAGTAGCTTTTTGAAACTTGACAAAATAAAGGAGTTCTCAGTTTTGTCTCTATGGTTTGTTTCCTCTTCAAGTAGCCCTAGGCACAGACTGTGGAATAGCACTTTCATTGAGAGGGGTTGCCAAGCTTTTAAGAAATAACGAGTTTCCGAAATACCAGCAAAAATTTTTTCACCCAATCTTGATGATACTTGGTGGTAATGATCAGTACACAGATCCCACTTGGCTCACTAAATTGTGTTCTTCTAGGTTGAAGCCTGAGTCTACAGTAGCAGTTTTTATATTTAGGTTACACTCTTTTCTCTCATATACAGATACATGAATTTGGAACTCTAAATCCAACATGGTTTGTAGTAGCTCTTTGAAACTTGACAAAATAAAGCAGTTCTCAGTTTTGTCTCTATGGTTTGTTTCCTCTTCAAGTAGCCCCAGGCACAGACTGTGGAAAAGCACTTTCATTGAGAGGGGTTGCCAAGCTTCTAAGAAATAACGAGTTTCCGAAATACCAGCAAATATTTTTTCACCCAATCTTGATGATAGTTGGTGGTAATGATCAGTACACAAATCCCACTTGGCTCACCAAATTTTGTTCCTCTAGGTTGAAGCGTTCGTCTACAGTAGCAGTTTTTATATTTAGGTTTCCCTCTGTTCTCTCCTATATAGATAGATGAATTTGGAACACTAAATCCACAGGGTTTATAGTAGCTCTTTGAAACTTGACAAAATTAAAGAGTTCTCAGTTTTCTCTCTATGGTTTGTTTCCTCTTCAAGTAGCCATAGGCACAGACTGTGGAAAAGCACTTTCATTGAGAGTGGTTGCCAGGCTTCTAAGAAATTACAAGATTCCGAAATACCAGCAAATATTTTTTCACCCAATCTTGATGATACTTGGTGGTAATGATCAGTACACAAATCCCACTTGGCTCACCAAATTTTGTTCTTCTAGGTTGAAGCGTTCGTCTACAGTAGCAGTTTTTATATTTAGGTTTCCCTCTGTTCTCTCCTATATAGATAGATGAATTTGGAACTCTAAATCCAACCTGGTTTGTAGTAGCTCTTTGAAACTTGACAAAATAAAGGAGTTCTGAGTTTTGTCTCTATGGTTTGTTTCCTCTTCAAGTAGCCCTAGGCACAGACTGTGGAAAAGCACTTTCATTGAGAGGGGTTGCCAAGCTTCTAAGAAATAACGAGTTTCCGAAATACCAGCAAATATTTTTTCAGCCAATCTTGATGATAGTTGGTGGTAATGATCAGTACACAAATACCACTTGGCTCACCAAATTTTGTTCTTCTAGGTTGAAGCGTTCGTCTACAGTAACAGTTTTATATTTAGGTTTCCCTCTGTTCTCTCCTATATAGATAGATGAATTTGGAACTCTAAATCCAACCTGGTTTGTAGTAGCTCTTTGAAACTTTACAAAATAAAGGAGTTCTCAGTTTTGTCTCTATGGTTTGTTTCCTCTTCAAGTAGCCCTAGGCACAGACTGTGTAAAAGCACTTTCAATGAGAGGGGTTGCCAAGCTTCTAAGAAATTACGTGTTTCCGAAATACCAGCAAATATTTTTTCACCCAATCTTGATGAAACTTGGTGGTAATGATCAGTACTCAATTCCCACTTGGCTCACCAAATTTTGTTCTTCTAGGTTGAAGCGTTCGTCTACAGTAGCAGTTTTTATATTTAGGTTTCCCTCTGTTCTCTCCTATATAGATAGATGAATTTGGAACTCTAAATCCAACATGGTTTGTAGTAGGTCTTTGAAACTTGACAAAATAAAGGAGTTCTCAGTTTTGTCTCTATGGTTTGTTTCCTCTTCAAGTAGCCCTAGGCACAGACTGTGGAAAGCACTTTCATTGAGATGTGTTGCCAAGCTTCTAAGAAATAAAGAATTTCCAAAATACCAGCAAATATTTTTTCACCCAATCTTGATGATACTTGGTGGTAATGATCAGTACACAAATCACATTGGCTCACCAAATTTTGTTCTTCTAGTTTGAAGCGTTCGTCTACAGTAGCTGTTTTTATATTTAGGTTTCTCTCTGTTCTCTCCTATATAGATAGATGAATTTGGAACTCTGAATCCAACACGGTTTGTAGTAGCTCTTTGAAACTTGACAAAATAAAGGAGTTCTCAGATTTTTCTCTATGGTTTGTTTCCTCTTCAAGTAGCCCTAGGCACAGACTGTGTAAAAGCACTTTCATTGAGAGGGGTTGCCAAGCTTCTAAGAAATCACGAGTTTCCGAAATACCAGCAAATATTTTTTCAACCAATCTTGATGATACTTGGTGGTAATGATCAGTACACAAATCCCACTTGGCTCACCAAATTTTGTTCTTCTAGGTTGAAGCGTTCGTCTACAGTAGCAGTTTTTATATTTAGGTTTCTCTCTGTTCTCTCCTATATAGATAGATGAATTTGGAACTCTAAATCCAACATGGTTTGTAGTAGCTCTTTGAAACTTGACAAAATAAAAGAGTTCTCAGATTTTTCTTTATGGTTTGTCTCCTCTTCAAGTAGTCCTAGGAACACCCTGTGGAAAAGCACTTTCATTGAGAGGGGTTGCCATGCTTCTAAGAAATAACGAGTTTCCGAAATACCAGGAAATATTTTTTCACCCAATCTTGATGATACTTGTTGGTTTTGATCAGTACACAAATCCCACTTGGCTCACCAAATTTTGTTCTTCTAGGTTGAAGCGTTTGTCTACAGTAGCAGTTTTTATTTTTAGGTATCACTCTGTACACTCATATATAGATAGATGAATTTGGAACACTAAATCTAACATGGTTTGTAGTAGCTCTTTGAAACTTGACAAAATAAATGTTTTCTCAGTTTTGTCTCTATGGTTTGTTTCCTCTTCAAGTAGCCCTAGGCACACACTGTGAAAAAGCACTTTCATTGAGAGGGGTTGCCATGCTTCTAAGAAATAACGAGTTTCCAAAATACCAGCAAATATTTTTTCACCCAATCTTGATGATACTTGGTGCTAATGATCAGTACACAAATCCCACTTGGCTCACCAAATTTTGTTCTTCTAGTTTGAAGCTTTCGTCTACAGTAGCAGTTTTTATATTTAGGTTTCCTTCTGTTCTCTCCTATATAGATAGATGAATTTGGAACTCTAAATCCAACATGGTTTGTAGTAGCTCTTTGAAACTTGACAAAATAAAGGAGTTCTTAGTTTTGTCTCTATGTTTTGTTTCCTCGTCAAGTAGCCGTAGGCACAGACTGTGGAAAACACTTTCATTGAGATGGGTTGCCAAGCTTCTACGAAAAAACGAGTTTCCGAAATACCAGCAAATATTTCTTCACCCAATCTTGATGATACTTGGTGGTAATGATCAGTACACAAATCCCACTTGGCTCACCAAATTTTGTTCTTCTAGGTTGAAGCGTTCGTCTACAGTAGCAGTTTTTATATTTAGGTTTCCCTCTGTTCTCTCCTATATAGATAGATGAATTTAGAACTCTAAATACAACATGGTTTGGAGTAGCTGTTTGAAACTTGACAAAATAGAGGAGTTCTCAGTTTTCTCTCTATGGTTTGTTTCCTCTTCAAGTAGCCCTAGGCACATACTGTGGAAAAGCACTTTCATTGAGAGTGGTTGCCAGGCTTCTAAGAAATTACAAGTTTCCGAAATACCAGCAAATATTTTTTCACCCAATCTTGATGATACTTGGTGGTAATGATCACTACACAAATCCCACTTGGCTCACCAAATTTTGTTCTTCTAGGTTGAAGCGTTCGTCTACAGTAGCTGTTTTTATATTTAGGTTTCTCTCTGTTCTCTCCTATATAGATAGATGAATTTGGAACTCTAAATCCAACATGGATTGTAGTAGCTCTTTGAAACTTGACAAAATAAAGGAGTTCTCAGTTTTGTCTCTATGGTTTGTTTCCTCTTCAAGTAGCCCTAGGCACAGACTGTGGAATAGCACTTTCATTGAGAGGGGTTGCCAAGCTTTTAAGAAATAACGAGTTTCCGAAATACCAGCAAAAATTTTTTCACCCAATCTTGATGATACTTGGTGGTAATGATCAGTACACAGATCCCACTTGGCTCACTAAATTGTGTTCTTCTAGGTTGAAGCCTGAGTCTACAGTAGCAGTTTTTATATTTAGGTTACACTCTTTTCTCTCATATACAGATACATGAATTTGGAACTCTAAATCCAACATGGTTTGTAGTAGCTCTTTGAAACTTGACAAAATAAAGCAGTTCTCAGTTTTGTCTCTATGGTTTGTTTCCTCTTCAAGTAGCCCCAGGCACAGACTGTGGAAAAGCACTTTCATTGAGAGGGGTTGCCAAGCTTCTAAGAAATAACGAGTTTCCGAAATACCAGCAAATATTTTTTCACCCAATCTTGATGATAGTTGGTGGTAATGATCAGTACACAAATCCCACTTGGCTCACCAAATTTTGTTCTTCTAGGTTGAAGCGTTCGTCTACAGTAGCAGTTTTTATATTTAGGTTTCCCTCTGTTCTCTCCTATATAGATAGATGAATTTGGAACACTAAATCCACAGGGTTTATAGTAGCTCTTTGAAACTTGACAAAATAAAGGAGTTCTCAGTTTTCTCTCTATGGTTTGTTTCCTCTTCAAGTAGCCATAGGCACAGACTGTGGAAAAGCACTTTCATTGAGAGTGGTTGCCAGGCTTCTAAGAAATTACAAGATTCCGAAATACCAGCAAATATTTTTTCACCCAATCTTGATGATACTTGGTGGTAATGATCAGTACACAAATCCCACTTGGCTCACCAAATTTTGTTCTTCTAGGTTGAAGCGTTCGTCTACAGTAGCAGTTTTTATATTTAGGTTTCCCTCTGTTCTCTCCTATATAGATAGATGAATTTGGAACTCTAAATCCAACCTGGTTTGTAGTAGCTCTTTGAAACTTGACAAAATAAAGGAGTTCTGAGTTTTGTCTCTATGGTTTGTTTCCTCTTCAAGTAGCCCTAGGCACAGACTGTGGAAAAGCACTTTCATTGAGAGGGGTTGCCAAGCTTCTAAGAAATAACGAGTTTCCGAAATACCAGCAAATATTTTTTCAGCCAATCTTGATGATAGTTGGTGGTAATGATCAGTACACAAATCCCACTTGGCTCACCAAATTTTGTTCTTCTAGGTTGAAGCGTTCGTCTACAGTAACAGTTTTATATTTAGGTTTCCCTCTGTTCTCTCCTATATAGATAGATGAATTTGGAACTCTAAATCCAACCTGGTTTGTAGTAGCTCTTTGAAACTTGACAAAATAAAGGAGTTCTCAGTTTTGTCTCTATGGTTTGTTTCCTCTTCAAGTAGCCCTAGGCACAGACTGTGGAAAAGCACTTTCATTGAGAGGGGTTGCCAAGCTTCTAAGAAATTACGAGTTTCCGAAATACCAGCAAATATTTTTTCACCCAATCGTGATGATACTTGGTGGTAATGATCAGTACACAAATCCCACTTGGCTCACCAAATTTTGTTCTTCTAGGTTGAAGCGTTCGTCTACAGTAGCAGTTTTTATATTTAGGTTTCCCTCTGTTCTCTCCTATATAGATAGATGAATTTGGAACTCTAAATCCAACCTGGTTTGTAGTAGCTCTTTGAAACTTGACAAAATAAAGGAGTTCTGAGTTTTGTCTCTATGGTTTGTTTCCTCTTCAAGTAGCCCTAGGAACAGACTGTGGAAAAGCACTTTCATTGAGAGGGGTTGCCAAGCTTCTAAGAAATAACGAGTTTCCGAAATACCAGCAAATATTTTTTCACCCAATCTTGATGATACTTGGTGGTAATTATCAGTACACAAATCACATTGGTTCACCAAATTTTGTTCTTCTAGTTTGAAGCGTTCGTCTACAGTAGCTGTTTTTATATTTAGGTTTCTCTCTGTTCTCTCCTATATAGATAGATGAATTTGGAACTCTAAATCCAACACGGTTTGTAGTAGCTCTTTGAAACTTGACAAAATAAAGGAGTTCTGAGTTTTGTCTCTATGGTTTGTTTCCTCTTCAAGTAGCCCTAGGCACAGACTGTGGAAAAGCACTTTCATTGAGAGGGGTTGCCAAGCTTCTAAGAAATAACGAGTTTCCGAAATACCAGCAAATATTTTTTCAACCAATCTTGATGATACTTGGTGGTAATGATCAGTACACAAATCCCACTTGGCTCACCAAATTTTGTTCTTCTAGGTTGAAGCGTTCGTCTACAGTAGCAGTTTTTATATTTAGGTTTCTCTCTGTTCTCTCCTATATAGATAGATGAATTTGGAACTCTAAATCCAACATGGTTTGTAGTAGCTCTTTGAAACTTGACAAAATAAAAGAGTTCTCAGATTTTTCTTTAAGGTTTGTCTCCTCTTCAAGTAGTCCTAGGAACACCCTGTGGAAAAGCACTTTCATTGAGAGGGGTTGCCATGCTTCTAAGAAATAACGAGTTTCCGAAATACCAGGAAATATTTTTTCACCCAATCTTGATGATACTTGTTGGTTTTGATCAGTACACAAATCCCACTTGGCTCACCAAATTTTGTTCTTCTAGGTTGAAGCGTTTGTCTACAGTAGCAGTTTTTATTTTTAGGTATCACTCTGTACACTCATATATAGATAGATGAATTTGGAACACTAAATCTAACATGGTTTGTAGTAGCTCTTTGAAACTTGACAAAATAAAGGTTTTCTCAGTTTTGTCTCTATGGTTTGTTTCCTCTTCAAGTAGCCCTAGGCACACACTGTGAAAAAGCACTTTCATTGAGAGGGGTTGCCATGCTTCTAAGAAATAACGAGTTTCCAAAATACCAGCAAATATTTTTTCACCCAATCTTGATGATACTTGGTGCTAATGATCAGTACACAAATCCCACTTGGCTCACCAAATTTTGTTCTTCTAGTTTGAAGCTTTCGTCTACAGTAGCAGTTTTTATATTTAGGTTTCCTTCTGTTCTCTCCTATATAGATAGATGAATTTGGAACTCTAAATCCAACATGGTTTGTAGTAGCTCTTTGAAACTTGACAAAATAAAAGAGTTCTTAGTTTTGTCTCTATGTTTTGTTTCCTCTTCAAGTAGCCGTAGGCACAGACTGTGGAAAGCACTTTCATTGAGATGGGTTGCCAAGCTTCTACGAAAAAACGAGTTTCCGAAATACCAGCAAATATTTTTTCACCCAATCTTGATGATACTTGGTGGTAATGATCAGTACACAAATCCCACTTGGCTCACCAAATTTTGTTCTTCTAGGTTGAAGCGTTCGTCTACAGTAGCAGTTTTTATATTTAGGTTTCCCTCTGTTCTCTCCTATATAGATAGATGAATTTGGAACTCTAAATACAACATGGTTTGTAGTAGCTCTTTGAAACTGACAAAATAAAGGAGTTCTCAGTTTTCTCTCTATGGTTTGTTTCCTCTTCAAGTAGCCCTAGGCACATACTGTGGAAAAGCACTTTCATTGAGAGTGGTTGCCAGGCTTCTAAGAAATTCAAGTTTCCGAAATACCAGCAAATATTTTTTCACCCAATCTTGATGATACTTGGTGGTAATGATCACTACACAAATCCCACTTGGCTCACCAAATTTTGTTCTTCTAGGTTGAAGCGTTCGTCTACAGTAGCTGTTTTTATATTTAGGTTTCTCTCTGTTCTCTCCTATATAGATAGATGAATTTGGAACTCTAAATCCAACATGGATTGTAGTAGCTCTTTGAAACTTGACAAAATAAAGGAGTTCTCAGTTTTGTCTCTATGGTTTGTTTCCTCTTCAAGTAGCCCTAGGCACAGACTGTGGAATAGCACTTTCATTGAGAGGGGTTGCCAAGCTTTTAAGAAATAACGAGTTTCCGAAATACCAGCAAAAATTTTTTCACCCAATCTTGATGATACTTGGTGGTAATGATCAGTACACAGATCCCACTTGGCTCACTAAATTGTGTTCTTCTAGGTTGAAGCCTGAGTCTACAGTAGCAGTTTTTATATTTAGGTTACACTCTTTTCTCTCATATACAGATACATGAATTTGGAACTCTAAATCCAACATGGTTTGTAGTAGCTCTTAGGAACTTGACAAAATAAAGCAGTTCTCAGTTTTGTCTCTATGGTTTGTTTCCTCTTCAAGTAGCCCCAGGCACAGACTGTGGAAAAGCACTTTCATTGAGAGGGGTTGCCAAGCTTCTAAGAAATAACGAGTTTCCGAAATACCAGCAAATATTTTTTCACCCAATCTTGATGATAGTTGGTGGTAATGATCAGTACACAAATCCCACTTGGCTCACCAAATTTTGTTCTTCTAGGTTGAAGCGTTCGTCTACAGTAGCAGTTTTTATATTTAGGTTTCCCTCTGTTCTCTCCTATATAGATAGATGAATTTGGAACACTAAATCCACAGGGTTTATAGTAGCTCTTTGAAACTTGACAAAATAAAGGAGTTCTCAGTTTTGTCTCTATGGTTTGTTTCCTCTTCAAGTAGCCATAGGCACAGACTGTGGAAAAGCACTTTCATTGAGAGTGGTTGCCAGGCTTCTAAGAAATTACAAGATTCCGAAATACCAGCAAATATTTTTTCACCCAATCTTGATGATACTTGGTGGTAATGATCAGTACACAAATCACACTAGGCTCACCAAATTTTGTTCTTCTAGGTTGAAGCGTTCGTCTACAGTAGCTGTTTTTATATTTAGGTTTCTCTCTGCTCTCTCCTATATAGATAGATGAATTTGGAACACTAAATCCAACATGGATTGTAGTAGCTCTTTGAAACTTGACAAAATAAAGGAGTTCTCAGTTTTGTCTCTATGGTTTGTTTCCTCTTCAAGTAGCCCTAGGCACAGACTGTGGAAAAGCACTTTCATTGAGAGGGGTTTCCAAGCTTCTAAGAAATAACGATTTTCCGAAATACCAGCAAATATTTTTTCAGCCAATCTTGATGATAGTTGGTGGTAATGATCAGTACACAAATCCCACTTGGCTACCAAATTTTGTTCTTCTAGGTTGAAGCGTTCGTCTACAGTAGCAGTTTTTATATTTAGGTTTCCCTCTGTTCTCTCCTATATAGATAGATGAATTTGGAAGTCTAAATCCAACATGGTTTGTAGTAGCTCTTTGAAACTTGACAAAATAAAGGAGTTCTCAGTTTTCTCTCTATGGTTTGTTTCCTCTTCAAGTAGCCCTAGGCACAGACTGTGGAAAAGCACTTTCATTGAGAGGGGTTGCCAAGCTTCTAAGAAATTACGAGTTTCCGAAATACCAGCAAATATTTTTTCACCCAAACTTGATGATACTTGGTGGTAATGATCAGTACACAAATCCCACTTGGCTCACCAAATTTTGTTCTTCTAGGTTGAAGCGTTCGTCTACAGTAGCAGTTTTTATATTTAGGTTTCCCTCTGTTCTCTCCTATATAGATAGATGAATTTGGAACTCTAAATCCAACCTGGTTTGTAGTAGCTCTTTGAAACTTGACAAAATAAAGGAGTTCTGAGTTTTGTCTCTATGGTTTGTTTCCTCTTCAAGTAGCCCTAGGCACAGACTGTGGAAAAGCACTTTCATTGAGAGGGGTTGCCAAGCTTCTAAGAAATAACGAGTTTCCGAAATACCAGCAAATATTTTTTCACCCAATCTTCATGATACTTGGTGGTAATGATCAGTACACAAATCACATTGGCTCACCAAATTTTGTTCTTCTAGTTTGAAGCGTTCGTCTACAGTAGCTGTTTTTATATTTAGGTTTCTCTCTGTTCTCTCCTATATAGATAGATGAATTTGGAACTCTAAATCCAACACGGTTTGTAGTAGCTCTTTGAAACTTGACAAAATAAAGGAGTTCTCAGATTTTTCTCTATGGTTTGTTTCCTCTTCAAGTAGCCCTAGGCACAGACTGTGGAAAAGCACTTTCATTGAGAGGGGTTGCCAAGCTTCTAAGAAATAACGAGTTTCCGAAATACCAGCAAATATTTTTTCAACCAATCTTGATGATACTTGGTGGTAATGATCACTACACAAATCCCACTTGGCTCACCAAATTTTGTTCTTCTAGGTTGAAGCGTTCGTCTACAGTAGCTGTTTTTATATTTAGGTTTCTCTCTGTTCTCTCCTATATAGATAGATGAATTTGGAACTCTAAATCCAACATGGTTTGTAGTAGCTCTTTGAAACTTGACAAAATAAAAGAGTTCTCAGATTTTTCTTTATGGTTTGTCTCCTCTTCAAGTAGTCCTAGGAACACCCTGTGGAAAAGCACTTTCATTGAGAGGGGTTGCCATGCTTCTAAGAAATAACGAGTTTCCGAAATACCAGGAAATATTTTTTCACCCAATCTTGATGATACTTGTTGGTTTTGATCAGTACACAAATCCCACTTGGCTCACCAAATTTTGTTCTTCTAGGTTGAAGCGTTTGTCTACAGTAGCAGTTTTTATTTTTAGGTATCACTCTGTACACTCATATATAGATAGATGAATTTGGAACACTAAATCTAACATGGTTTGTAGTAGCTCTTTGAAACTTGACAAAATAAAGGTTTTCTCAGTTTTGTCTCTATGGTTTGTTTCCTCTTCAAGTAGCCCTAGGCACACACTGTGAAAAAGCACTTTCATTGAGAGGGGTTGCCATGCTTCTAAGAAATAACGAGTTTCCAAAATACCAGCAAATATTTTTTCACCCAATCTTGATGATACTTGGTGCTAATGATCAGTACACAAATCCCACTTGGCTAACCAAATTTTGTTCTTCTAGTTTGAAGCTTTCGTCTACAGTAGCAGTTTTTATATTTAGGTTTCCTTCTGTTCTCTCCTATATAGATAGATGAATTTGGAACTCTAAATCCAACATGGTTTGTAGTAGCTCTTTGAAACTTGACAAAATAAAGGAGTTCTCAGTTTTGTCTCTATGTTTTGTTTCCTCTTCAAGTAGCCGTAGGCACAGACTGTGGAAAGCACTTTCATTGAGATGGGTTGCCAAGCTTCTACGAAAAAACGAGTTTCCGAAATACCAGCAAATATTTTTTCACCCAATCTTGATGATACTTGGTGGTAATGATCAGTACACAAATCCCACTTGGCTCACCAAATTTTGTTCTTCTAGGTTGAAGCGTTCGTCTACAGTAGCAGTTTTTATATTTAGGTTTCCCTCTGTTCTCTCCTATATAGATAGATGAATTTGGAACTCTAAATACAACATGGTTTGTAGTAGCTCTTTGAAACTTGACAAAATAAAGGAGTTTTCAGTTTTCTCTCTATGGTTTGTTTCCTCTTCAAGTAGCCCTAGGCACAGACTGTGGAAAAGCACTTTCATTGAGAGTGGTTGCCAGGCTTCTAAGAAATTACAAGTTTCCGAAATACCAGCAAATATTTTTTCACCCAATCTTGATGATACTTGGTGGTAATGATCACTACACAAATCCCACTTGGCTCACCAAATTTTGTTCTTCTAGGTTGAAGCGTTCGTCTACAGTAGCTGTTTTTATATTTAGGTTTCTCTCTGTTCTCTCCTATATAGATAGATGAATTTGGAACTCTAAATCCAACCTGGTTTGTAGTAGCTCTTTGAAACTTGACAAAATAAAGGAGTTCTCAGTTTTGTCTCTATGGTTTGTTTCCTCTTCAAGTAGCCCTAGGCACAGACTGTGGAAAAGCACTTTCATTGAGAAGGGTTGCCAAGCTTCTAAGAAATTACGAGTTTCCGAAATACCAGCAAATATTTTTTCACCCAATCGTGATGATACTTGGTGGTAATGATCAGTACACAAATCCCACTTGGCTCACCAAATTTTGTTCTTCTAGGTTGAAGCGTTCGTCTACAGTAGCAGTTTTTATATTTAGGTTTCCCTCTGTTCTCTCCTATATAGATAGATGAATTTGGAACTCTAAATCCAACCTGGTTTGTAGTAGCTCTTTGAAACTTGACAAAATAAAGGAGTTCTGAGTTTTGTCTCTATGGTTTGTTTCCTCTTCAAGTAGCCCTAGGCACAGACTGTGGAAAAGCACTTTCATTGAGAGGGGTTGCCAAGCTTCTAAGAAATAACGAGTTTCCGAAATACCAGCAAATATTTTTTCACCCAATCTTGATGATACTTGGTGGTAATGATCAGTACACAAATCACATTGGCTCACCAAATTTTGTTCTTCTAGTTTGAAGCGTTCGTCTACAGTAGCTGTTTTTATATTTAGGTTTCTCTCTGTTCTCTCCTATATAGATAGATGAATTTGGAACTCTAAATCCAACACGGTTTGTAGTAGCTCTTTGAAACTTGACAAAATAAAGGAGTTCTCAGATTTTTCTCAATGGTTTGTTTCCTCTTCAAGTAGCCCTAGGCACAGACTGTGGGAAAAGCACTTTCATTGAGAGGGGTTGCCAAGCTTCTAAGAAATAACGAGTTTCCGAAATACCAGCAAATATTTTTTCAACCAATCTTGATGATACTTGGTGGTAATGATCAGTACACAAATCCCACTTGGCTCACCAAATTTGTTCTTCTAGGTTGAAGCGTTCGTCTACAGTAGCAGTTTTTATATTTAGGTTTCTCTCTGTTCTCTCCTATATAGATAGATGAATTTGGAACTCTAAATCCAACATGGTTTGTAGTAGCTCTTTGAAACTTGACAAAATAAAGGAGTTCTCAGTTTTGTCTCTATGTTTTGTTTCCTCTTCAAGTAGCCGTAGGCACAGACTGTGGAAAGCACTTTCATTGAGATGGGTTGCCAAGCTTCTACGAAAAAACGAGTTTCCGAAATACCAGCAAATATTTTTTCACCCAATCTTGATGATACTTGGTGGTAATGATCAGTACACAAATCCCACTTGGCTCACCAAATTTTGTTCTTCTAGGTTGAAGCGTTCGTCTACAGTAGCAGTTTTTATATTTAGGTTTCCCTCTGTTCTCTCCTATATAGATAGATGAATTTGGAACTCTAAATACAACATGGTTTGTAGTAGCTCTTTGAAACTTGACAAAATAAAGGAGTTTTCAGTTTTCTCTCTATGGTTTGTTTCCTCTTCAAGTAGCCCTAGGCACAGACTGTGGAAAAGCACTTTCATTGAGAGTGGTTGCCAGGCTTCTAAGAAATTACAAGTTTCCGAAATACCAGCAAATATTTTTTCACCCAATCTTGATGATACTTGGTGGTAATGATCACTACACAAATCCCACTTGGCTCACCAAATTTTGTTCTTCTAGGTTGAAGCGTTCGTCTACAGTAGCTGTTTTTATATTTAGGTTTCTCTCTGTTCTCTCCTATATAGATAGATGAATTTGGAACTCTAAATCCAACCTGGTTTGTAGTAGCTCTTTGAAACTTGACAAAATAAAGGAGTTCTCAGTTTTGTCTCTATGGTTTGTTTCCTCTTCAAGTAGCCCTAGGCACAGACTGTGGAAAAGCACTTTCATTGAGAAGGGTTGCCAAGCTTCTAAGAAATTACGAGTTTCCGAAATACCAGCAAATATTTTTTCACCCAATCGTGATGATACTTGGTGGTAATGATCAGTACACAAATCCCACTTGGCTCACCAAATTTTGTTCTTCTAGGTTGAAGCGTTCGTCTACAGTAGCAGTTTTTATATTTAGGTTTCCCTCTGTTCTCTCCTATATAGATAGATGAATTTGGAACTCTAAATCCAACCTGGTTTGTAGTAGCTCTTTGAAACTTGACAAAATAAAGGAGTTCTGAGTTTTGTCTCTATGGTTTGTTTCCTCTTCAAGTAGCCCTAGGCACAGACTGTGGAAAAGCACTTTCATTGAGAGGGGTTGCCAAGCTTCTAAGAAATAACGAGTTTCCGAAATACCAGCAAATATTTTTTCACCCAATCTTGATGATACTTGGTGGTAATGATCAGTACACAAATCACATTGGCTCACCAAATTTTGTTCTTCTAGTTTGAAGCGTTCGTCTACAGTAGCTGTTTTTATATTTAGGTTTCTCTCTGTTCTCTCCTATATAGATAGATGAATTTGGAACTCTAAATCCAACACGGTTTGTAGTAGCTCTTTGAAACTTGACAAAATAAAGGAGTTCTCAGATTTTTCTCAATGGTTTGTTTCCTCTTCAAGTAGCCCTAGGCACAGACTGTGGAAAAGCACTTTCATTGAGAGGGGTTGCCAAGCTTCTAAGAAATAACGAGTTTCCGAAATACCAGCAAATATTTTTTCAACCAATCTTGATGATACTTGGTGGTAATGATCAGTACACAAATCCCACTTGGCTCACCAAATTTTGTTCTTCTAGGTTGAAGCGTTCGTCTACAGTAGCAGTTTTTATATTTAGGTTTCTCTCTGTTCTCTCCTATATAGATAGATGAATTTGGAACTCTAAATCCAACATGGTTTGTAGTAGCTCTTTGAAACTTGACAAAATAAAAGAGTTCTCAGATTTTTCTTTATGGTTTGTCTCCTCTTCAAGTAGGCCTAGGAACACCCTGTGGAAAAGCACTTTCATTGAGAGGGGTTGCCATGCTTCTAAGAAATAACGAGTTTCCGAAATACCAGGAAATATTTTTTCACCCAATCTTGATGATACTTGTTGGTTTTGATCAGTACACAAATCCCACTTGGCTCACCAAATTTTGTTCTTCTAGGTTGAAGCGTTTGTCTACAGTAGCAGTTTTATTTTTAGGTATCACTCTGTACACTCATATATAGATAGATGAATTTGGAACACTAAATCTAACATGGTTTGTAGTAGCTCTTTGAAACTTGACAAAATAAAGGTTTTCTCAGTTTTGTCTCTATGGTTTGTTTCCTCTTCAAGTAGCCCTAGGCACACACTGTGAAAAAGCACTTTCATTGAGAGGGGTTGCCATGCTTCTAAGAAATAACGAGTTTCCAAAATACCAGCAAATATTTTTTCACCCAATCTTGATGATACTTGGTGCTAATGATCAGTACACAAATCCCACTTGGCTAACCAAATTTTGTTCTTCTAGTTTGAAGCTTTCGTCTACAGTAGCAGTTTTTATATTTAGGTTTCCTTCTGTTCTCTCCTATATAGATAGATGAATTTGGAACTCTAAATCCAACATGGTTTGTAGTAGCTCTTTGAAACTTGACAAAATAAAGGAGTTCTCAGTTTTGTCTCTATGTTTTGTTTCCTCTTCAAGTAGCCGTAGGCACAGACTGTGGAAAGCACTTTCATTGAGATGGGTTGCCAAGCTTCTACGAAAAAACGAGTTTCCGAAATACCAGCAAATATTTTTTCACCCAATCTTGATGATACTTGGTGGTAATGATCAGTACACAAATCCCACTTGGCTCACCAAATTTTGTTCTTCTAGGTTGAAGCGTTCGTCTACAGTAGCAGTTTTTATATTTAGGTTTCCCTCTGTTCTCTCCTATATAGATAGATGAATTTGGAACTCTAAATACAACATGGTTTGTAGTAGCTCTTTGAAACTTGACAAAATAAAGGAGTTTTCAGTTTTCTCTCTATGGTTTGTTTCCTCTTCAAGTAGCCCTAGGCACAGACTGTGGAAAAGCACTTTCATTGAGAGTGGTTGCCAGGCTTCTAAGAAATTACAAGTTTCCGAAATACCAGCAAATATTTTTTCACCCAATCTTGATGATACTTGGTGGTAATGATCACTACACAAATTCCCACTTGGCTCACCAAATTTTGTTCTTCTAGGTTGAAGCGTTCGTCTACAGTAGCTGTTTTTATATTTAGGTTTCTCTCTGTTCTCTCCTATATAGATAGATGAATTGGAACTCTAAATCCAACCTGGTTTGTAGTAGCTCTTTGAAACTTGACAAAATAAAGGAGTTCTCAGTTTTGTCTCTATGGTTTGTTTCCTCTTCAAGTAGCCCTAGGCACAGACTGTGGAAAAGCACTTTCATTGAGAAGGGTTGCCAAGCTTCTAAGAAATTACGAGTTTCCGAAATACCAGCAAATATTTTTTCACCCAATCGTGATGATACTTGGTGGTAATGATCAGTACACAAATCCCACTTGGCTCACCAAATTTTGTTCTTCTAGGTTGAAGCGTTCGTCTACAGTAGCAGTTTTTATATTTAGGTTTCCCTCTGTTCTCTCCTATATAGATAGATGAATTTGGAACTCTAAATCCAACCTGGTTTGTAGTAGCTCTTTGAAACTTGACAAAATAAAGGAGTTCTGAGTTTTGTCTCTATGGTTTGTTTCCTCTTCAAGTAGCCCTAGGCACAGACTGTGGAAAAGCACTTTCATTGAGAGGGGTTGCCAAGCTTCTAAGAAATAACGAGTTTCCGAAATACCAGCAAATATTTTTTCACCCAATCTTGATGATACTTGGTGGTAATGATCAGTACACAAATCACATTGGCTCACCAAATTTTGTTCTTCTAGTTTGAAGCGTTCGTCTACAGTAGCTGTTTTTATATTTAGGTTTCTCTCTGTTCTCTCCTATATAGATAGATGAATTTGGAACTCTAAATCCAACACGGTTTGTAGTAGCTCTTTGAAACTTGACAAAATAAAGGAGTTCTCAGATTTTTCTCAATGGTTTGTTTCCTCTTCAAGTAGCCCTAGGCACAGACTGTGGAAAAGCACTTTCATTGAGAGGGGTTGCCAAGCTTCTAAGAAATAACGAGTTTCCGAAATACCAGCAAATATTTTTTCAACCAATCTTGATGATACTTGGTGGTAATGATCAGTACACAAATCCCACTTGGCTCACCAAATTTTGTTCTTCTAGGTTGAAGCGTTCGTCTACAGTAGCAGTTTTTATATTTAGGTTTCTCTCTGTTCTCTCCTATATAGATAGATGAATTTGGAACTCTAAATCCAACATGGTTTGTAGTAGCTCTTTGAAACTTGACAAAATAAAGGAGTTCTCAGTTTTGTCTCTATGTTTTGTTTCCTCTTCAAGTAGCCGTAGGCACAGACTGTGGAAAGCACTTTCATTGAGATGGGTTGCCAAGCTTCTACGAAAAAACGAGTTTCCGAAATACCAGCAAATATTTTTTCACCCAATCTTGATGATACTTGGTGGTAATGATCAGTACACAAATCCCACTTGGCTCACCAAATTTTGTTCTTCTAGGTTGAAGCGTTCGTCTACAGTAGCAGTTTTTATATTTAGGTTTCCCTCTGTTCTCTCCTATATAGATAGATGAATTTGGAACTCTAAATACAACATGGTTTGTAGTAGCTCTTTGAAACTTGACAAAATAAAGGAGTTTCAGTTTTCTCTCTATGGTTTGTTTCCTCTTCAAGTAGCCCTAGGCACAGACTGTGGAAAAGCACTTTCATTGAGAGTGGTTGCCAGGCTTCTAAGAAATTACAAGTTTCCGAAATACCAGCAAATATTTTTCACCCAATCTTGATGATACTTGGTGGTAATGATCACTACACAAATCCCACTTGGCTCACCAAATTTTGTTCTTCTAGGTTGAAGCGTTCGTCTACAGTAGCTGTTTTTATATTTAGGTTTCTCTCTGTTCTCTCCTATATAGATAGATGAATTTGGAACTCTAAATCCAACCTGGTTTGTAGTAGCTCTTTGAAACTTGACAAAATAAAGGAGTTCTCAGTTTTGTCTCTATGGTTTGTTTCCTCTTCAAGTAGCCCTAGGCACAGACTGTGGAAAAGCACTTTCATTGAGAAGGGTGCCAAGCTTCTAAGAAATTACGAGTTTCCGAAATACCAGCAAATATTTTTTCACCCAATCGTGATGATACTTGGTGGTAATGATCAGTACACAAATCCCACTTGGCTCACCAAATTTTGTTCTTCTAGGTTGAAGCGTTCGTCTACAGTAGCAGTTTTTATATTAGGTTTCCCTCTGTTCTCTCCTATATAGATAGATGAATTTGGAACTCTAAATCCAACCTGGTTTGTAGTAGCTCTTTGAAACTTGACAAAATAAAGGAGTTCTGAGTTTTGTCTCTATGGTTTGTTTCCTCTTCAAGTAGCCCTAGGCACAGACTGTGGAAAAGCACTTTCATTGAGAGGGGTTGCCAAGCTTCTAAGAAATAACGAGTTTCCGAAATACCAGCAAATATTTTTTCACCCAATCTTGATGATACTTGGTGGTAATGATCAGTACACAAATCACATTGGCTCACCAAATTTGTTCTTCTAGTTTGAAGCGTTCGTCTACAGTAGCTGTTTTATATTTAGGTTTCTCTCTGTTCTCTCCTATATAGATAGATGAATTTGGAACTCTAAATCCAACACGGTTTGTAGTAGCTCTTTGAAACTTGACAAAATAAAGGAGTTCTCAGATTTTTCTCAATGTTTGTTTCCTCTTCAAGTAGCCCTAGGCACAGACTGTGGAAAAGCACTTTCATTGAGGGGGTTGCCAAGCTTCTAAGAAATAACGAGTTTCCGAAATACCAGCAAATATTTTTTCAACCAATCTTGATGATACTTGGTGGTAATGATCAGTACACAAATCCCACTTGGCTCACCAAATTTTGTTCTTCTAGGTTGAAGCGTTCGTCTACAGTAGCAGTTTTTATATTTAGGTTTCTCTCTGTTCTCTCCTATATAGATAGATGAATTTGGAACTCTAAATCCAACATGGTTTGTAGTAGCTCTTTGAAACTTGACAAAATAAAAGAGTTCTCAGATTTTTCTTTATGGTTTGTCTCCTCTTCAAGTAGGCCTAGGAACACCCTGTGGAAAAGCACTTTCATTGAGAGGGGTTGCCATGCTTCTAAGAAATAACGAGTTTCCGAAATACCAGGAAATATTTTTTCACCCAATCTTGATGATACTTGTTGGTTTTGATCAGTACACAAATCCCACTTGGCTCACCAAATTTTGTTCTTCTAGGTTGAAGCGTTTGTCTACAGTAGCAGTTTTTATTTTTAGGTATCACTCTGTACACTCATATATAGATAGATGAATTTGGAACACTAAATCTAACATGGTTTGTAGTAGTTCTTTGAAACTTGACAAAATAAAGGTTTTCTCAGTTTTGTCTCTATGGTTTGTTTCCTCTTCAAGTAGCCCTACGCACACACTGTGAAAAAGCACTTTCATTGAGAGGGGTTGCCATGCTTCTAAGAAATAACGAGTTTCCAAAATACCAGCAAATATTTTTTCACCCAATCTTGATGATACTTGGTGCTAATGATCAGTACACAAATCCCACTTGGCTCACCAAATTTTGTTCTTCTAGTTTGAAGCTTTCGTCTACAGTAGCAGTTTTTATATTTAGGTTTCCTTCTGTTCTCTCCTATATAGATAGATGAATTTGGAACTCTAAATCCAACATGGTTTGTAGTAGCTCTTTGAAACTTGACAAAATAAAGGAGTTCTTAGTTTTGTCTCTATGTTTTGTTTCCTCTTCAAGTAGCCGTAGGCACAGACTGTGGAAAGCACTTTCATTGAGAGGGGTTGCCAAGCTTCTACGAAAAAACGAGTTTCCGAAATACCAGCAAATATTTTTTCACCCAATCTTGATGATACTTGGTGGTAATGATCAGTACACAAATCCCACTTGGCTCACCAAATTTTGTTCTTCTAGGTTGAAGCGTTCGTCTACAGTAGCAGTTTTTATATTTAGGTTTCCCTCTGTTCTCTCCTATATAGATAGATGAATTTGGAACTCTAAATACAACATGGTTTGTAGTAGCTCTTTGAAACTTGACAAAATAAAGTAGTTTTCAGTTTTCTCTCTATGGTTTGTTTCCTCTTCAAGTAGCCCTAGGCACAGACTGTGGAAAAGCACTTTCATTGAGAGTGGTTGCCAGGCTTCTAAGAAATTACAAGTTTCCGAAATACCAGCAAATATTTTTTCACCCAATCTTGATGATACTTGGTGGTAATGATCACTACACAAATCCCACTTGGCTCACCAAATTTTGTTCTTCTAGGTTGAAGCATTCGTCTACAGTAGCTGTTTTTATATTTAGGTTTCTCTCTGTTCTCTCCTATATAGATAGATGAATTTGGAACTCTAAATCCAACATGGATTGTAGTAGCTCTTTGAAACTTGACAAAATAAAGGAGTTCTCAGTTTTGTCTCTATGGTTTGTTTCCTCTTCAAGTAGCCCTAGGCACAGACTGTGGAATAGCACTTTCATTGAGAGGGGTTGCCAAGCTTTTAAGAAATAACGAGTTTCCGAAATACCAGCAAAAATTTTTTCACCCAATCTTGATGATACTTGGTGGTAATGATCAGTACACAGATCCCACTTGGCTCACTAAATTGTGTTCTTCTAGGTTGAAGCCTGAGTCTACAGTAGCAGTTTTTATATTTAGGTTACACTCTTTTCTCTCATATACAGATACATGAATTTGGAACTCTAAATCCAACATGGTTTGTAGTAGCTCTTTGAAACTTGACAAAATAAAGCAGTTCTCAGTTTTGTCTCTAT